>NC_141035.1:3032500-3052500 GCF_052040795.2 Danio rerio
ACATTTTCAGTGGGTCACAGAGTGTGTGGTCAAAAAAAAAAAAAAAACAACAACAACAAAAGTAAACTTTTTAACTCATTTTGCTCATATCGGCCTTTTATTAAAAATTCAATTCGAGTGGATGAGTGAATGAAAACGTCACCAACAGCACAAAAGGGCTAATATCACCTTCAAATTAATTCCTAGCAAGAGTCCTTCAGTCATCACACTATTCATATTTCACAGGCAGTAAAATGAATCTTTAAATAATTCTAGCGTTTACAGCATCATCAGTGGCCAAAAACAAAATTGCAAATTTCAATAATAATAAAAGGTTTCACTGATGATCAACAGTAAAACTTACACATTTTTCCTCTGGTGGAAAACTACCAACAGTCAACAATGCATGATTATACGGTGTCATGGCTTTGCAATCAAAAAATGTCATTGTAATGGAAATCAATGGGGCAAAAAAAATGTGTTTTGAGTTTACTATTGAGCTTTTTTAAAAATTTCAAAGCATTTTCCCAAAATATGTGTCAAAATAAGATTTGGCACCAAAAATCACTCCGATTGCTGAAACGCAGAGAAAGATGTGGCCAAATTAAGACTCTAAATCTCACCAGAGTGGATGAAAACATCACCAACAGCACACAAGGGTTAAGATCACCTTCAAATTAGCAAGAGTCCTTTGTTTCTCAGCATTTAGAGCACCACTAGTGGCCAAAACAAAATAGCAAATTCTAATAATAATAATAATAAACACGTTTAACTGGTGATGAGCAGTAAAAATTACACATTTGACTTCTGGAAAACTACAATTAGACAAGAATGCATGATTATAAGGTGTCAATGCTTTGCAATCAAAAAATGTCATTATAATGGAAGTCAATGGGCCAAAAAAACAGCCACAAACATGTAGTAAATTTGTGTTTTTAAGTGTATTGTTGAGTTTTTGAAAAATTTCAATGCATTTCCCAAAATATGTCTTAAAATAAGATTTGGCACCAAAAATCACTCCAATTGCTGAAACGCAGAGAAATTTGTGGCCAAATTAAGACTCTGAATCACACCAGAGTGGATGAAAACGTCGCCAACAGCACAAAAGGGCTAATATCACCTTCAAACTAATTCCTAGCAAGAGTCCTTCATTCATCACACTAATCATATTTCACAGGCAGTAAAATGAATCTTTAAATAATTCTAGCGTTTACAGCATCACCAGTGGCCAAAAACAAAATTGCAAATTCCAATAATAATAATAATAAAAGTTTTCACTGATGATCAACAGTAAAACTTACACATTTTTCCTCTGGTGGAAAACTACCAACAGTCAACAATGCATGATTATACGGTGTCATGGCTTTGCAATCAAAAAATGTCAGTGTGATGGAAATCAATGGGGCAAAAAAATTGTGTTGTGAGTTTACTATTGAGCTTTTTAAAAAAATTCAAGGCATTTTCCCAAAATATGTGTCAAAATAAGATTTGGCACCAAAAATCACTCCGATTGCTGAAACGCAGAGAAAGATGTGGCCAAATTAGGACTCTAAATCACACCAGAGTGAAAGAAAACATCCTGAATAGCAGGTTTAAGATCGCCTTCGAACAAATCCCTAAAAGGCATCGAGTTTTTTAAACACCACTGCGCTCAACCACTAATGCTAATATTTAAAAAACAAGAACTTGTACACAGCATTACTCAATGAATCCTATTAAAATCATTAGCCCATCTTATAATAAGCCTCGTAGTACTACAAAGAGCATAGAGGACTATTAGCTCTTGGCTTTGATGTGGAGTGATCCGCAGGCTTTGAAGCCTGTTTTAGGAGAGACTCAAGCAGACTAATTGATGACTAATGACTCCGACTAACGGCCCTGCGTCAGGTCCCCTCAGAGCCAAAATACCCCAGGCGGGATCCAATCCAACATCCGAGAGCCTCCCGAGCAATCGATTTCAGATTTACGATGGGATTTTGCAGGGATAGATGTTAACGTCGCGTCTGATTGTGAATGCATTTTCCAACAGAGCAACAGAGCTAAAGGTGCTGTTACTCCAGTCCTGTGTGCAACAGGTTTTCCCGAAACCAACAGTAGAGAACAATGTTGAATGAATCTGTGAGGTATAAGTTTCAACATATTTAGGTAGAAAAAAAGGACTACAGAGAAAGGAATTGAAGGACTTCTAAAACAAGAGAAAGAAAAACGAATGAAGTACAAAGGAAGAGGAATCGCAATGGAGGAAAAAAAGGGACGGGATAGGTGTGGATAAAAGGGGGACTGGCTTAAAGGGGGAAAAAATACACCCACACTTTTACATCAGACTGACGCAAAAGCACAGACAGAGATCAGACACAAAAGGCCACTTCCCCCTCCCTCTTTCTATTTCGTTCTCTCTCATTTCAGACCCCCCCCTCCTTCAATCCCAAATAGCCTGGGCGATCTGCGGTATCTGCTGACGTGGACCCCCAGTGCCAGCCTTCCAGAGGAAACATCAACAAACACGTAGAGGACGGGAAAAACACACACGCACCGAGCCAAGAATAACTCTGTTCTGAGAATAAACAGCTGTTTCTGTTTTTATCTCGCTCAGACACAAACACAACCAGAACCAACACGTTTAAACCTAAACCATCACTCAGCAGCTATGAAATGCGTTTGGAAGCTGGACTGCCTTCGAAAGCCAGCAACTTTGAGATCTGCTCACAAGGGGTTTACTACAAACACAAACCTCTGAACCTACGGGGTTCTCTTCGGCTCTTTAGGATGTTGAGTAAATGCTCCAAAAGCTCTGAAATCCTCTGAAGATAGATAACTGAAATCCTAAGAGATGAACAGGAAAACTAGGTCACAACCCGACTTGGTCCTAATGGAGCTCTCGGTGTTGTCAGTTTTAGGGCGTATTCACACTATGCTATCCGAACCATGCCCAGGTCCGTTTCTCATGCTGTGTTCACACCAGACGTGGAACACGCGGATAAATCGCGCTATTCGTGGGTAAATTGCATTTGAGGTTACTCGCTTCATTCGCGCGTCAAATCCGCTTTAATCGCGTGTCAAATTCACTTCAAAACAGACGCGGATTCGCATGATGGGCAGGGCTTCTGTCTGCCCGGTGACTCTAGCTTCATAGCTAAATGGCTAACATGGATTTTATTAAGAAAATAACAGTGTTTATGTGCTTTATGGAGACTGAAAAACAGCGTCGCTACGTATAGGACTGTGTCTGAGTCCACTACATCCTTTCAGAGGTGCATCCAGCTCTGTGAGCTCATAAACTCCTCCAGAAACCTACCCTGGATAATGGAAGGATTCAGCGGTGCTTCTGACTGAGCCCAGACCAGTTTGATGACTTGTTGTCGGTGTCGCCTGGAGGATTTCCCCCGGGACGCCATCAACAGGTTCTACGTCACAATCATGCCCCCACAAGAGCAAGCTTCTGATTGGTTAACACAGCACGAATGTCCGCTGAAGTTCAGATTTTTGAATTCGAAAGATTCACGCGAAACGCGCAAAACGCTCAATCTGCGCCACGCCATTCACACGAATCCCGACATTCGCGCAATTCACGTCTTTCGCGCCGCGCCATTCGCGCACATCGTGCCGCAGGATGTCTATTCGCGCGTTTGCATTGACTTAACATGTAAATCACTCGCACTTGACACGCGTTTCGCGTCTGGTGTGAACGCAGCATCAGAGATGGTTCAGTTGGACGACCCTGGCCCGGTTGGAAGAGGTGTGCCAGAGTGTGTTTCACTTGTGCTTTGGCGCGGTACGCTTTTAGTGTGAGTGTAAATCACGCCTCAGCCCGAAACTGAAAGCGAGACGTGACTTTTAAGGGACTGTTTCATATGTGTTTATTAATCATTCTTACTGTTCAATGAACGCACACTGTCGTAGATTATTAAAGACGCAAACCCCTCACTGCACGCAGCTGCACCTTCAGCAAACCTCCTAATTCCTGCAGCACGAGGGCTTTATGATTGTTTATGAGCATCAAAAGTGGCTGATCTGTTCAGCGAAATATTTGACTGCGTCACTGCATCTTAATCGACTAAAATGATATAACGATATAAAGAAATGTCTAATGTGCTGAGCGAAGCGCTTCTTATTGAACATCGCATCATCGATGACGTAAACGTGCTCAGGCACGAATGTAATGCGAGTGCGGGTCGTTGGGGGAGACGGGAGGGGGGACAAGCGTGCTTTGGCCCGGGTCAAGGCAACTGTACATAATAGGAGTATGCCTTATAAGTGCTAATAAACAGTTAATATCTTATTAATATGCAAGTAATAAGCCGGTAGTAAATGGTGTGAATTGTTACTTAGGGTGCTTTCACATTAGCACTTTTGGTCCGCACCCAGGTTCGTTTGACGTCATAGTACGGTACGTTTAGCTAGTGTGAACGTGTCTTCTGAACTCGGGTGCGCACCCGTGAAGTGTACCCGAGTCCACCTGAAAGAGGTGGTCTGGGGTACGATTCATGCGAACTCTGGTACGGTTCACTTATGATGTGAATGCAATCGTCCCAAATCACGGAAGAGGACTGCCGACTGTACAACAAACGTTTTTATAACGTTCGTTCATGTTTATGTGTGTGTGTGTGTGTCACGTTTCGTACCTTGGTGACACGCGCAGGACAGAGCCAGGGCAAACACAGTGATACACAGTGATGTCTGCTTGTCTCGTCCAAAAACAGCTCCTGCAGACGCTGTGTGATGTTCTGAATGTTCATAATATTTTTGCGACAGATGGACGCGAGTCGCTTTCTGTATGTTCAAAACCAAAAGCTTCAGTAAAAGCAGAATGACCGCGATGTGCGGAAGTCTTTCCATTTCTGCGCTTGCTTTCGTGACCGTCACCTAGCAACTGCTGTAAAACAGCAGCTCGATGACGCAATCGTACCGGGGTTCAAAAGGAAAAAAGACAGTGTGAACACAAACCAACCGAAGAGGTGGCAGGGGGAGACAATCGAAATTGGGTACAGTCCAGGCAAATGAACCAAGTGTGAAAGCACCCTTAAACTAGTGTTGCTGGTTGTGGTTTTGTGGCCTTGTACATGGTGTAATGACGTGTTTTCCTCATCAACAGGAGATGTGACTAATCTCATTTTCAATTCTGCAATCTTGTATCCAGGAACATCTGAGCCTTTCATTTCAGCTACTCCAACCTAAAACCCTAGCATTACATCGACACACACAGTCTACAATGGCCCCGGAAATAATCGAATCAAAGACCATTCCAACAACCCCTCATCTAGTCTAAGTGCTAATTACAAAATGTTAACCCAGCTCGAAACTGGCACCCCTGATTACCTGTGGTCTGATTAGTTGCAAGACATTTTCCTCCTTTCTTTAGGAGTAATTGAGGCTCTATCCTCTTAACACTTTGTCACCGGTTAAGAGGGTCCTATAGTGCTCCATTAGCGGATTAGAGATTCGCTAGAGATGGCTGACAGCATTTAGCAAGAGGTAACAACACAGGTTGCGTGAACGGACTACCAAAAACATGGGACAGTACTAATTTAATAACCAACCCTTGTCTTGCGCAACATGGAGCAATGGAACAACAGCTTCTTCTTCATTCTTGAATGCTAAATATTTAATTTGCATCCTCCACAGCAGCAGAACAAGCATCCCGTCACACCCCGATACACTGAGTGACGTCCGTTCACATGCGCGGAGGGAGGAAACGACCAAGAACACAAGAAATTCAACTCGCCCAAGCTTCCACTATCTCCTCTCCTGATGATTCAGAGAACAACGCGGAAGAGAAAGAAAGTCCGGGGGAAGTCGCGCTCACTAGGATAACATGCTTTCTTCCTCATTCCTCTGCCAGCAGTCGGTGGGGTATGATGATTCCCCTTTTATAATTTCAAGGGCCCACATTGATTCAGCACTCCAAGAGTTCCTCAAGGACAACATGTCACGCAGTGGCGTACATGCATGTGGGATATAAGCGCACTGATTACGCTTGTTGAACCCAGCACCCATCTAATTGTTGAAGGATTATCATCATCGCATAAACAAAAAGCCCTTGGATCTATGGCCAAACCATCTCTCGCTCCATCTCTCTCTCTCTCTCTCTCCATGCGTCCCTAAAGGCTCGGCAAAGTGGGATGAGTCATCCATTCACTCATTCTGAAAGCACACTGGATGCAGTGAATGAAGCGTGCGGGAGAAACCGAAATAGTCCAAATACATAAATACATATCGAAACATGGCTTTCTCGACAGATATCCTGTCAAATTCAATCTAATGCTTTAAAGTAAACACGAAATCAAACTAACCATAATGGTTTTGTTAGCTCACAATGCCAGTTTTGTGGTGAACAGTTCATCATTAAGAAAAGAAAATGGATCGCCCTTGTAATCTTCAATTGAGATCTGAAAACACATTACCTGTTTGTTCTCAGGTTAATTCTCAGATTAGGGGCCCTATCATACACCCGGCGCAGTGTGGCGCAAGGCGCGGCGCAGTAGTCTTTTGGTAGTTTCAGCTTGGCGCAAGAGTTGTTTTGAGGCGTTGCGCTACGCTATTTAATTAGCAAATGCATTAGCGCTCATATGTGCGCCCATAGGCGTTCTGGTCTAAAAAGGAAGGAGTTCTGAGGCGGACCGCTGGCGTGTTGCTATTTTGAGAAACTATAATAGATTTTTCATTAGACCAAAACAAACCCGGTCTAAACTCCAGCGCAGAGTTGCACCTCGCACTGCTTAATACGCACAAGAGAGCAATAGGCAAATATCTTTACATAAGAAAAAATGTAAATATTAAGGATATATATAGCATATAATAAGAATAGATATAGGATATAAACATAAAGGATTAAAATATTACAAAACATATTATTTTCTAGCCTACAGAAATATGAAAAATCACTGCTTTTATGTCTTCTTCATCTCGGGAGGCTTTTTCAGTTCATTCATAACAATTTGCTTTTGTATAATGTTATTATTATTAGCAGTATTATTTATTATATCCATATTTATATTTGTTTTATTAAAAACAAGCTTAGATTTGTCCACCTGTCAGGTTTTAAACCATATGGGGCATGGCAGGTGTATTTGGAAATAACTCAGTATTTTGAGCACACTTGGTCATTATTGTTCATTTATTCGTTTGCTGGAAATTAGAACTGAATTTAGAAATAGTTTTGAAAAATATTTGCGCTTAACAAATGCAATTAATTATTTATAGGCTAATTGATGTCTGTGCGTAAAGGTTTCCCTATCCAAGAGCGAAAGTGAAAGTGATCCATTATCTCTCATTCTCACGCAGTAGATGCTCTGTTTAACAGTTTTCTGTTAAAAAACTGTTAACTGTTTGCTTGTGAAATGCTCATTTTTTCCACTTAGACTTACTTTGCGTCCTGTAAATAGCGAATGTGCTCTTGGCGCGACGCAGCTGGCTCTTAAAGGGAAAGGGAGATGAGACTCTGATTGGTTTATTCTCAAAACACACCTATAACTCATTAAGAAAATAAACTCAACCCTTTTAGCCCATGCGCCACGGCGCAAAGCAGATTTTCCCGTCCGTAAATTAGCAAAAATGCGTTCTGACACGCCCTGAAAGCGTTTGCGCCCTGCGTTTTGCGCTCTGCGCATGGACCGTCAAAATAGGGCCCTAGGTCTGACTGAGGTATGGGGCGTGGCGAACATACCTAACCACGCCCCTCTAGCTGTAAGTTTTGACAACAAGGAGAAATGGTGAGGAGGTGGTGTCTGTTAGGTTGTAGTAACTCTCCCCAAACACTTTTCCAGAAGTTTCTGAATGAAACATTTAGGCCCCGTTTACACTAGGGCGTTTTAGAATAAAAACGATTCACGTCCACTCTAGCGTTTCACCCAGCGTTTCTGAACAGCTCTCCATCTACATTAAAACGGTGAAAACGCACACCACGTGATCAAACACACACACACACACACTGTGCTTTGAGCACATATCCATATGAGAGCTGTGCACGTCGGACTGTTCATCAAGGATGTCTCATTGGATCCAATCTCGCTATATTTGTTAAACGCGATATATAGTTTATCTTGTTGTCTATATCTAACAACATATTCCCCGACTTTGGTCTTTTGAGTCTATTACTTCTTCTCAGGTAGCATGTTTTGACTGAGCGCAATTATAAGTTAGGTTAATATCTTAATTGATGTAACCGCGGACCCCGATTCTGCAAAATTGACTGATTGCTTGCCTATATTTTCTCTATTGTATAAACTTATTGTACGTTATACTTTTAAAATGGCCATTATTGCTTATTAAAACTGATATTCAGTGATAAAGAGCCTATGTTTCGTATTTTAAATGAAAATGAAAAGAGGCAGTAATGTTTTAGGCTCTGTTTTGTTATAAATATGCATGAAGATGACGCTCATATTATGCAGCTACACAACGCCTCAAGATTTTTGATGTCTGTTAAGTTGCTAATATCAAAATGAAAATTCCTCACATCATGCTTTCATTTTATTGTTAGGACAGTGAAACAGCATAGCCAGGGTGATGTGAATGAGTTTATAAAGTACACTCGGGAGTCTGTTTTCCATATCAAACTAGCGAAGTACGAACTTACAACAACAAATCCGAACAGTCCGAACAGACAACAACAAACTCTGCACTGGTCTATAGGACGGTTCAAAATTATCAATTAAAATAAGCTGCTACTTTAAATATTAGCCATAATATCCACAATATAACAGAACTGCACATAAATCTTTCTGAGTCCAATTTCACTTAAAAGCATGTGAGGCACTATATTGGAGATTTCGCTATAAACAAACACACTGTTTGTCTGTTATATTTTAAGCTGTTTTATTATGGTGCTCTCTCGGGTACTTGACTCTGATCGGTCAGCGGCAGTATCCTCCGTGGTCATTTTTTTTCTTCTATAATGGACATTTCAGTCTAATTGGCTGCTATTCCAGGGTACTCATTTTCTGCTGTGCTAGATTTATGTACGGTATCACCCAAAGGTCCCATCAGTTTCATGCAAGTCAAATCAATTAAAATCCAGCTAAATTATATAGCCATGGTTCAGAATTCTTGAAATATGCACAGAGGAAATTCTGCGAAAAAAACAACAACAACAACTATTGGCAGGTTTTTTTGAATGAAACATTTACTATATTATTAGCTTTAATCAACAGCCTGATCCAACAGATATTGGTGCATGTGTGAATGTAGTCTGAATGTAGTCCTGCTGTTCTGATGATGAAAGTGTGAGAGCGCTCTTGGATGGGAGGTCAAGTGACACAGGTTATTGATAGATATTGGTGACTGCAGACAAACTAGTGACAAAACTAGTGTTAATGTTAGTTAGTTCATAAAATAATAGTTAATTAGTGTTATGTCGTACTTTCAGGTGTTACTTTCGGAAACACTTTATTTCAGGTCAAAATTTATGTTATACATATATCATTAACTATGCATATGTTATACAGATACTAATAACTATTTCGGCTCAAACTACTAATTAGCTGCTTATTATTAGTTAATAAGGTAGTAATTTGGTTTAGGTTTTGGGTAGGATTAGGGATGTTAAATAGATCATACTTTATAGCTATTAATATACAGTTAATATGTTAATAACTATAATTATTATTAATAACTTAATAATCAAGTAGTAAATGGTGTGAATTGTGACAAACTAAAGTGTTACCCAACTTTCCATTTCATCAAACAATAACCTTTCCCAGAGATGGGTTGCTGCTGGAAAGGCTTCCGTTGCGTAAAAACGTGCTGGATAAGTTGGCGGTTCATTGCGCTGTGGCGCCCCCGGATTAATAAAGGGACTAAGCCGAAAAGAAAATGAATGGATGAATAAACAAAAACCTTCTGCTACACAATCTGTCCTATTTATGATAATGATCAACATGATAAACGCTGCATATGTAATTTCACAGCAGCCTTTACTCCCATATACCAACAATCCTGACCACTATTGTGTACGTGTGCACATTCCTAATGCATCCCATTCTCTGTGTGAAGAGTGTGTGCAAATTGACGTACACTTTGACGTCGAGCTGTAGGTAAATTAGCATTTTGTTTAGTCTCAAAATAATGTAAAACAAAGGCGAAAATGTTCTTTGATGTTCATCTATAGGCAAACAATTGTTTTGTATAGTCTTATATTAATCTAAAATAAGGATAAAATGTTCTTTGATGTTTACGCATGGGCAAATAATTGTTTTGTATAGTCTCAAACCAGTGTAGAATAAGGCAAAATGTTCTTTGATGTTCACCTATAGGCAAACAATAGTTTTGTTTAGTCTTAAATTAATCTAAAATAAGGCTAAAATGTTCTTTGATGTTCATCTATAGGCAAACAATAGTTTTGTTTAGTCTTAAACTAGTCTAAAATAAGTCTAAAATGTTCTTTGATGTTTACGTATAGGCAAACAATAGTTTTGTTTAGTCTTAAATTAGTGTAAAATAAGGCAAAAATGTTTTTGCTGTTTACGTGTAGGCAAACAATTGTTTTGTATAGTCTCAAACTAGTCTGAAACGAAGACTAAAATGTTCTTTGATGTTAACGTATAGGCAAACAATTATTTTGTATAGTCTCAAACTAGTCTAAAATAAAGCATAAATGCTCTTTGATGTTCACCTATAGGCAAACAATTGCTTTGTATAGTTTCATTTTAATGTGAAACAAAGGCTAAACTGTTCTTTGATGTTTACCGAAAGACAGGGGCACACAAAATCAGCGTACATTTTTTTTGTTATTTCTGTGCGGAATCTTGTAAAAAAAAAATATATATATATATATATATATATATATATATATATATATATATATATATATATATATATATATATATATATATATATATATATATATATATATATATAAAAAATTATAAAAAAAAAAAATCTGCGAATTTATCCTAAATGATTTTGGAAGTTTAATAACTAAAATGTAAAACAGTACATAAGTTTAAAAAATATATATATATTGTAAAAATGTAAATCAATTAGATCCACCCGTTTGGTAGACAAAGCAAGTCTCTCGTATAGTATATCTACTAAAAGACAGAAAATATTACTTTACAAACTGCATTGTAAATAAATTATATAAACATTTGCATATAAGTCCAACTAAATACATATATATTTACACAGATTTAGTAAATAAGTAAATAAAACTCAACGGGCTAAAACATCTGGGGATACTTGTAGGGTTTACCTACAAGAAAACAATAGTCTTGTTTAGTCTCAAACTCGCGCGAAACAAAGACTAGAATGTTCTTTGATGTTGACCTATGAGCAAACAAATGTCTTGTTTAGTCTCAAATGGATGATTTAGCCTTTTTATGTATAATGGGAGACAGAAGAGCTCTACACACAGTTCACTGCAGCTGGAATAAAGCTGTACTGTGCATTCAAACGTGGTGACATTAGTAAGGGCTCGTCTGGATGAATGGATGGATCGGGCCACAGCACTGAGAGCCCACCGCTGGCTTCAGACGCAGTGTGAGCTGTTCGGTGAATAACTCCTCATAAATACACCCACACTAATGTCCACTCGCAGGGAATGATCCCACCCACACACAAATAAATGCACTGTAATGCCTCCTAAAAAACACAACACAGTGGAGGTCTGTGCCATCGCACACATCAGACAGCAGACACAACCATAAACACAACTGCTCTGCCAGAGTGTGTTTGAATGTACCAGTGTAATCTGTTTATCTCGTAAAAAAATATAGTCTCAAGGAGCTTTTACATTGAAGGAACCTTTTCACAGTTCCTGGAACTATTGACAGAAGTACTTGCCTTTTAGCATGTTTGCATCAGGGAAAATGGGAATGATTTGATCTCTAAATGCCTTTTGTGGAAACTAAAAGGCTTTTAGACTGGTGGAACTTTTTAAATAGTTCCTAGAACTATTGGCAGAAGTACTTGTTTTTAGCATGTCTGCAAAGCAGGAACTGGAAATGATTTGAGTTCTACAAATGCCTTTTGTGTAAACTAAAAGACTTTTGGACTGGTGGAACTTTTTCATAGTTATTAGAACTATTTGCAGAAGTAATTGCCTTTTAGCTTGTTTGCACCATAGTAATAGGGAACTATTTGAGTTCTACAAATGCCTTTTGTGTAAACTAAAAGGCTTTTGGATTGGAGGACCCTTTTTATAGTTCCTAGAACTATTTGCAGAAGTACTTGCTTTTAGCATGTTTTCACCACAGGAACTGGAAATGATTTGAGGGCTTTTGCACTGGAGGAATTTTTTCACAGTTCCTAGAACTACAGGCAGAAGTAATTGCTTTTTAGCATGTTTTCACCACAGGAACTGGGAATGAATTGAGCTACAAATGCCTTTTGTGGAATCTAAAAAGGCGTATGCACTGCAGGATCTTTTTCACAGTTCCTAGAACTATTGGCAAAAGTACTTGTTTTTAGCATGTCTGCACAGCAGGAACTAAAAATGATTTGAGCCCTACAAATAACTTTTCTGGAAACCTAGACTTTTGCACTAGAGGAACTTTTTCACAGTTCCTAGACCTATTGGCAGAAGCATTTGCTTTTTAGCATGTTTTCACAACAGAAACAGGGAACGATTTGAGTTCACCAAATGCCTTTTGTGTAAACTAAAAGGCTTTAGGATTGGATGACCTTTTTCATAGTTCCTAGAACTATTGGCAGAAGTACTTGTTTTTAGCATGTCTGCACAGCAGGAACTGGAAATGATTTGAGCTTTACGAATGACTTTTGTGGAAACTAAAAAGGCTTTTGCACTGAAGGAACTTTTTTCCACAGTTCCTAGAACTATTGGCAGAAGTATTTGCTTTTTAGCATGTTTTCACAACAGAAACTAGCAATGATTTGAGTTCTACAAATGGCTTCTGTGTAAACTAAAAGGCTTTTGGACTGGAGGAACCTTTTTATAGTTCCTAGAACTATTTGCAGAAGTACTTACTTTTTAGCATGTTTACACAACAAGAACCGGGAATGATTTGAGCTCTACAAATGCCTTTTGTGGAAATGAAAGAGGCTTTTGCAGCAGTTGAACTTTTTCCACAGTTCCTAGAACTACTGGGAGAGTGCTCACTTTTTATGTTTGCACCAAAGGAAATGGGACTGATTTCAACTATAGGAACTCTTTTTGTAAAAACTAAAAAAAGGCTTTTAAATCTTTTGTGTTCGTGATATTGAACAGATATTGGGAATGATTTCAGTTTTAGGAATGCTATTTTTAGAGAACTAAAGGGGCATTCTCACCAGACGAAAATCTTCACAGTTACTGAAAAACTATTGGCATAGAAGTTCCAACTTCACCTGTATTCACCGCAAGAAATCGAAATGATTTTGGTTCTAGGATTACCATAGGGGGGACAACTAAATCATGTCTTCCTTCAAGCAGGATCTACTTTAATTTAGGAGAGCTAATGTTAACAGAATTTACATGACTGCAGCATTGTCTTTTTTTCTTAGCCTCAAATATATGTAGCACAACATGTTGTCGAAATTGATCCTCCATTTGCTTTTACAAATGCGTAACTTCTTTGTCTACACATCATCACCATTTACACAAAACATGTAACAAACAGTTACAGCAATTGTGTAAATTACAGCGCTGTCACCGTGTTCATACATTATACAGCAGGGGTCACCAACCCTGGTCCTGGAGGGCCGGTGTCCCTGCAGGGTTTAGCTCCATCTTGCCTCAACACACCTGCCTGCATGTTTCAAGTACACCTAATAAGACCTTGATTAGCTTGTTCAGGTGTGTTTGGTTAGGGTTGGAGCTAAAATCTGCATGATACCGGCCCTCCAGGAACAAGTTTGGTGACCCCTGTTATACAGCATTCTGGAGTTTCCTATGATGGCGTAAAAACATCCAGGAAAATTGTTAGTGGGGATTTTTTGTTTTGTTTTCAGGAAACAGGGTGGCTATAAATAACCTCTTTACCGGCATTACAAGTAATTCCAAAAATAACGAGGATGTACTACGGATGAAAAATAAACTCAGCAATGGCATGGTTGAAATGATGAGATAATAAATCTGGACTAATTTTTCTCTTACTTCTATTGCTGTTGTTATTATCATTTGCACAAACAAAATGCTTGAATTGATAATGACATGATCTCTTTTAAACATTAATATTAACATGACTTAATCAAGTCTTTTTCTGTTACAATATCAAGAGTTACAAGATGTAAGAGCAACAAATAATAACTTCTAGTCGATCATTTGGAAAAGTGGCAGATTTCTTTGATGAATCATCTGTTGAGCTGCATCCCAATCATCACAAATACTGCAGAAGACCTACTGGAACCAGCATGGACCCAAGATTCTCGCTGAAATCAGTCAAGGTTGGTAAAGGAAAAATCATGGTTTGGGGTTACATTCAGTATAGGAGCGTGAGAGACATCTGCAGAGTGGATGATCAACATCAACAGCCTGAGGTATCAAGACATTTGTGCTGCACATTACATTACAAACCACAGGAGAGGGACAATTCTCCAGCAGGATAGCGCTCCTTCTCATACTACAGCCTCCAAATCAAAGCTCCTGAAGGGAAAGAAGGTCAAGTTGCTCCAGGATTGGCCAGCCCAGTCACCAGACATGAACATTATTGAGCATGTCTAGGGTAAGATGAAGGAGGCGGCATTGAAGATGAATCCAAAGAGTCTTGATGAACTCTGGGAGTCCTGCAGGAACGCTTTCTTTGCCATTCCAGATGACGTTATTAATCAGTGATTTGAGTCACTGCAGAGATCAGAGCAAAGTCAGACCTTACTGTCCTAATTAAATAATTAAAATCAAGGCATGATCATATTTTCTTTAGGTAAAATAAGGCCTTTGCCTTTCATATAAGCCACTTCTGATACCAAGTGATCAACTAG
The DNA here is from genome assembly GCF_052040795.2 of Danio rerio. Taxonomy (NCBI): domain Eukaryota; kingdom Metazoa; phylum Chordata; class Actinopteri; order Cypriniformes; family Danionidae; genus Danio; species Danio rerio. The sequence continues at coordinate 3,047,333 of NC_141035.1, forward strand.
AACTCAAGTTATTATTTGTTGTTCCTAAAACCCGGATAGGCGACAAGACTTTTGTCAGGTATAGAGTACAACTTATGGCATAATTATGATATTTTATCTCATGTATAGTGTAAAATGTATCAATTTTTGCAAGCTTTAACAAAATAATGACTTGGTAGGTTATTACTTTGGTCCCACTTTATATTAAGTGTCCTTAACTACTATTTACTTACATCAAACAAAATAAATACAATGTACTTACTGTGTTGATAATGTATTTGAGAACACTTGTGGTGCTTTTGAGTTGGGATAGAGGTTGGGTTATGGACAGGTTTGGTGGTGTGGGTAGGTTTAAGGGTGGGTTAAGGTGTAAGGGATGGTCAACAGTGTATTTACAAATGTAATTACAAAAGTTAACTACAGATGTATTTACATGTATTTAATCAAGCATAAGTGCACAGTAAATACATGTTCTTACACAATAAGTACATTATAACAAACTATTAAATCCTATGTAAGTACATATAAGTTAAGGCCACTTAATATAAAGTGGGACCATAACTTTAAATTATTTTATAATTATGATTCACAGTAGTATGATTAGACTAATGAGATCTCAAAATTTGGAGCACAAGGTTTTAGAAAGAGACCATCTGGCTTATAAAGAAGTCTCTAGATCCTTGATAAAAATGTAAATAACTGATACATTCAATGTATAAAAAAAAAAACTCTTGACACTATTTCCTGCAACTAAATGCGGAATGTTCTATGACGTCAACTCTTGCTCGGTCAAAACATCGCAAGTAAATAAAACGATAAACTGCACACTAAAGTCAAATGACGCACAAGCATACGGTGAGTCAACAGTAAAGTGTGTGATGTCACCTGGAGGATGTGAACAGGTCGTGACTGTCAGCATCCTGATATCTCAATGAAAGAATGGAAACACACCAAGTGCCAGATGTGGCCCCTCATAATCGGCGTGAATAGGAAGCACTTATGAGGAGAGATAAGGTCAAGGGAACAAGTAAGTCAACAATGCAATATTAAGGAGTGTCTGTGGAGACCAAGATGTTGCCAGATAATCGACCCTTCGCAGACTGTTTGATTGACAAGTGATGCGGCCAATCATAACTTGATATTCTCTGCCCCCTTCCGTCAGGCGAACAGTACAGACAAGCTCATTCTAATTCACACCAAATACATTTCTCTGCTTCTAAAAAAAAGAGACATATCATTTAAGAATGGTATTAAAAAGCACAAAAGTATGCCGACACAGCCACAGAGCACCTGTAAACAAAAACTTGCAACTTTTGTCCCACATCTGAATTTCTCCGATTGGTCCACTGCTTTGGAACTGACAGCAATGAGCACCAAAGTGTATAAAAGTTCAAGTTCTTTTAACTCGACATCACATCTAAAAAAATGAAATGCTTCAAAAGGAAGTGACGATTTTGTTCGCTTTGACTCGTTGGATGGAAACGCTGCTTCATTCGCACAACTTTTATGCGATAATCCAGTTTTGCGCGTAAAGTTTATTTGCATTTTTGGATGGAAACACAGCTAATGATTAACGTAAAATATGGTGTTTTGATGATATAAATGATCACACAACATAAGCGAACCTTATTCAGGAACAGCTCATGAGTTTTTTTTTAAAGCCACTGAAAGTAAACAGAAAGTTGCAACTATTGTCCCACATCTGAATTTCTCCGATTGGTCCACTGCTTTGGAACTGACAGCAATGAGCACCACTGTGAGTAAAAGTTCAAGTTCTTTTAACTCGACACCACATCTAAAAAAAATTAAATGCTTCAAAAGATGCGAGACATGAGCATAATGGTCAAACATGTCTGTCAAGCATGTTTACATTGAAAAACAACAGAAAAGTAACGCATTGGAAAGAAAAACGTGCCTAACAAGGCATAGTAGAGAAGCATCAATAGCTATGTTTCCTTCCACCTATTTTTATAAAACCAGTTGATGGAAACGCCATGATACGCATAAATTTTGAAAATGCGCATAAAAAACGTATGCGCCTAACTGGGTAGGATAAACTTTTTATTCGATAAGAAAAGATGCGCATAAACTGCGATGGAAACACTTTTACCGCACAAACTCCAGCATGCACATTAAAAAAGGTCATGTGATTTTGTTGAAAGAGATCATGTGATGCTTAAAATGTGTGTGAATGGACAAAACGTCAGGCTGAGCACATTATAAAACATCTGAAATGTAGTTTTGGTCATCATAAAACGCCTTACCATTTCAGTATTAATGTTATTATATTATTAATGACCTCCAGAATCAAGAGCGCCTGTGCTCCGCGTCTGACACCTTCAAACGCCACTGCGCGCTCACTGCTTTCAGGATTGTCTTCTGAGGCGCATTCATTTAGGAAAGATTGATGCAGCTTCTCCTACTGCAGCAAATGCAGTTTTTACTGTTGATATTTGCCGCCAGTTAATCAGGAAGTGACGATTTTGTTCGCTTTGACTCGTTGGATGGAAACGCTGCTTCACTCGCACAACTTTTATGCGATAATCCAGTTTTGCGCGTAAAGTTTATTTGCATTTTTGGATGGAAACACAGCTAATGATTAACATAAAATATGGTGTTTTGATGATATAAATGATCACACAGCATAAGCAAACCTTATTCAGGAACAGCTCATGAGTTTTTTTTTTTAAAGCCACTGAAAGTAAACAGAAAGTTGCAACTATTGTCCCACATCTGAATTTCTCCGATTGGTCCACTGCTTTGGAACTGACAGCAATGAGCACCACTGTGTATAAAAGTTCAAGTTCTTTTAACTCGACACCACATCTAAAAAAAAATGAAATGCTTCAAAAGATGCGAGACATGAGCATAATGGTCAAACATGTCTGTCAAGCATGTTTACATTGAAAAACAACAGAAAAGTAACGCATTGGAAAGAAAAACGCGCCTGACAAGGCATAGTAGAGAAGCATCAATGATTCATATAAAAAATGGTGTTTTGATAATATAAATGATCACACAACATAAGCAAACCTTATTCAGGAACAGCTCATGAGGTTTTTTTTAAAGCCACTGAAAGTAAACAGAAAGTTGCAACTATTGTCCCACATCTGAATTTTTCTGATTGGTCCACTGCTTTGGAACTCACAGCAATGAACACCACTGTGAGTAAAAGTTGACGTGTTTTAAATTGAAAAGCACCCTATTCTCTAACACATCATTTATGCTGAGCAATGTATAAGGCTACATATCACTTGCAAGCTAAACAATCAAATCCTACTAATCAATTTAAAGGTCCTGTGAAGTGCTTTAAAATGCATTTTTATTCAATGTTTGATGTAATCTAAATAATAAACAAGAAATCCGTCACTGTTTTGGAGCACACTAGCTTTTTCATTTATTCATTTTCTTGTCGGCTTAGTCCCTTTATTAATCCTAGGTCGCCACAGCGGTATAACCGCCAACTTATCCAGCAAATTTTAGGCAGCGTACGCCCTTCCAGCCGCAACCCATCTCTGGGAAACATCCACACACACATTCACACACACACTCATACACTACGGACAATTTAGCTTACCCAATTCACCTGTACCACATGTCTTTGGTCTGTGGGGGAAACCGGAGCACCCGGAGGAAACCCACGCGAAGGCAGGGAGAACATGCAAACTCCACACAGAAACACCAACTGAGCCGAGGTTCGAACCAGCGACCTTCTTGCTGTGAGACGGCAGCACTACCTACTGCGCCACTGCCTCGCCCACACTCGCTTATAGATATCCTAAAAACTATTATTACTGATACTAACATCTAAAAATGTATGTCATAAGACCTTTAAAGCAATTCTGGAGTGTTTCGACAATATAAAGGATCACACACTTCATTCAGAAACACCTCATGAGTATATTTTAAGCGTTAATAGGGATAATTTACCAAAAGTAAAAACGTATTAAAGCTCAAGAGGCTCAAAACCTTTTTATTTTGTTTAGGTTGAACTCAAAAGACATTTAAAAATATTGGATGCAGTTAGCATTGGTGTTTATAATAGGACTAAATAAATACAAACACTAAACAAATACAGTAATACAATACCAATACTAAACAACTACTATGGAAGTCAATGACCATGTTTACTATTCAAGATATGTTGTTTGGAGTAAGAAGAAAACCCAAACAGATTAAGAATGAGTTAAATGGGAGTAAACAATGGCAGAATTGTAATATTTGGGTGAACTATAGCTTTAAAGGGCACATAGTTTACCCCTTATTTATGATTTAATATTAATATTATGGTTGTTCTGAATGCGCCAGTTTAGGTTGAGTTCAACACACAGTTCAGATGTTTTTATTATAATGTGTTAAGTATCATGTTGGGTCGTGTACACAGCTCGCTGTTTTAGGGGCGTGTTGCTTCACATGAAAATAAGTTTCGTCTTCCCGCCCAATGAAACAAGGGGGCGGAGCCAAGAGCTACCCGCTCTGTGTTTGCAACAGACAGGCAGACAGAGAGAAGCTAAGCTACATGAGAGGATCAGCATGTACATGTACGACTCAGACACAGACCAAGAGAGAGTAGAAAATCATTTATGTCTTTGTACAGTTTTACAGCCAACTGTGTGGTAGTTTCAAGTGCCGAGCTTGTACACCGATACTAATAACCACACACACTGAATTAACTTTGACTGAGGCACCGAATGCGCCGCTCGAAGTTGCGACACGGCACACCAGACACTCTCAGTGGCGTGGCAGAAACATGAAGTGTCTCGAATCGTCGCACCACGCAGCGCCATGCATTCCAGAACTTCAAACACAGGCCTCCACCAGGGCAAACACAACGGCGCCCCAAGCGCTACTGCGTCCACCCCGACAGAAACCCACGCTCAAAACTCAGTAATGCGCCGCGCCACGCAAAGAGGCGCTTCTGGTGTGCGACCTGCAGGCAAGTTTGTTATTTTATTTTCAATGGAGAGACGCACACGAGGCAACGCGCTTGCACTTTTCCAGCTGCACCTAAGATCACAGGGAGCTTCTGCGATGCGACCGGCTGAAGTTTAAAGTAGACGCAATGAAAAGTACACATGTTTGCAAACCAATCAAAAGGTACAAACAATAATTCCGATTAAATCGATAATGTGAAGAATATTGATCTTGTGTCGAGCCCAATGAGCCTTGCATTTATAAATAGAGCAAGG
>NC_141035.1:3057500-3092500 GCF_052040795.2 Danio rerio
CTCTCATTCTCACGCAGTAGATGCTCTGTTTAACAGTTTTCTGTTAAAAAACTGTTAACTGTTTGCTTGTGAAATGCTCATTTTTTTCACTTAGACTTACTTTGTGTCCTGTAAATAGCGAATGCGCACTTGGCGCGACACAGCTGGCTCTTAAAGGGAATGGGAGATGAGACTCTGATTGGTTTTATTCTCAAAACACACCTATAACTCATTAAGAAAATAAACTCAACCCTTTTACACCATGCGCCACGGCGCAAAGCGGATTTTCCCGTCCGTAAATTTGCAAAAACGCGTTCCGACACACCCTGAAAGCGTTTGCGCCCTGCGTTTTGCGCTCTGCGCATGGACCGTCAAAATAGGGCGCTTAGTATTTCAGCATCTCTCCGTAATCCAAAAGAAGCAACAGGTTTGTGGAACACACACTGTAAAATATTACCTCTTAATTAACAGTTTGTGTATTTCATGATTCACAAGTGTTTTCTGGTTATTTACGGTTGTGAATTGCATTATGGGATGTTGATCTCTGCTCTGTCCATTACTGATGTTGAAAATTCAACTCTACAGTTTAACTAAGGCCCCGTTTACACTGCCAGTTAAATGTGACCCTATTCCGATTCGAAACTGGACTGACTCAACTTTAATCTACTAGAACTTCTATGTAGACACAATCTACATTGTAAAAGCACTTTAGACATGAACGTGAATTAAATTGACTAGTGGAGCAACAATAATTAACTCAAAAGTCTAGATCAGGGGTGTCCAAACCCGGTCCTGGAGGGCCAGTGTCCTACTTATTTTAGTTCCAACCCCATATATACACACCTGAACAGGTTAATCAAGCTCTTTCTAGATACTAGAAACCTCCAGCAAAGCATGTTAAAGTAAGTTAGAGCTAAACTATGCAGGAGAGTGGCCCACCAGCACGGAGTTTGGACACGCCTGGTCTAGATGGTCAATGCTTGGTAAAAGGGTTGAACGATTTGCTCAGTTGGGGAATCTCTCTGCAGTTGTTTTTAAAGTTTAACATTATTGACCTTTTTCACAGAAAGCTACAGGAAGCCTTAATGCCCTTTCACAATGAGCATGATTAAACCATGCTAATGCACAACTCTCAAAAGATCCCCATTGACCAATTCAACCCAGGCGACAATCAAATAAAATGCGGCGACAAAGTGATTTACTTTATTACGAGTCTGCATATTTGTTTCTCCCATGCAATATATCAAGCAATGAAGTTACAGAGAAAATGGAAACTGTGTTTAGAGATTCAGTGTGTTTCTGCACAGCAAAAAATGTGTTTCTTCTGTTTCTGGTCCAAATATCGAAAAACATTTTAAATCAAGAAGCCTTTTCTAGACAAGCACAAAAATACTGTCGTGGTTTCAGAAATAATGTGTGAAAATTAAGTGAGTTTTTTCTTAATACAAGCTAAACTTTCTTCCAATAGAGGAATTACCAACCAACGTCACAGGTTCAACCGTGCATAGCAGCTGCAAAAAACGACAGTTTGCAATAGCAAACATGTCGTGTTGTGCGGTAGGATGCCAAATTCGATTTCCAAATCGAAAGATTTCCAAAAATAGAAAACTTAAATTTTACCGTACACCACACTGCTTTAATGCCAACTGCAGACGTCTTTGGCTAACAGCCATCATAAGAGCCGAATAGAGTGAGGACCTAATTAAAAATGCTGGACTCTGCAGTTCTCATTTCATATCAGGTAAGTTCACGCTAAGCTGAATAATACACTGGTTTTTGATTGCAGCAATGATTTCAGCAAAAACAATTAATTATTTAATTAATGAATTAAACTGCAGACACTGAATGCTTAGAATGAAATATAAACATGTACTGTATGTTCAAATATTCTGCCGAATAGGTGCAGTTCGCTGTCAGAATGCAGTTGTTTTGCTTGTTGATGATTACCCAGGCCTTGTATAGCTCCGTCTTTTTTCCTTGTCTTTGGCTAGGCAGAACATCGGTTTTTAGCACTGCGAAGTTTTAAATCTGGTAATCATGGATCATTATTTCTTGCACATAAACACACAGAACAACATTGTTGCAGCTTTTAGTTGGTCAATGGCACGGCCTATTTCAGTTCTTCATAATTCAACAATTCGCCTTAACACACTTCTATTATAGACCAGCACACCTATGTCCTATGTCCGAGTCCACAAAGTGGTGCAAATGGATTTGCCATTCAAACAACGTGGCGCAAACTGTGAAAATTAAGAGTTGCGTTGGTCTGAAAATAGCAACAAGATACCAAACACGTCTTGTGTCTATTGCTCTAGGTCAGTGGTTCTCAAACTTTTTTCACCAAGTACCACCTAAGAAAAAATTGGTCTCTCCAAGTACCACCATAATGACCAGTATTGAAATAAAGCAGTGAAGTTGGCCATATTAAGCAGCTACTGCACTCCACAGTTCAAAAACAAGTCATATTCATACAATTTTTTTATATATTTTAAAATATATGTTGCATGTACATATGACGTATGTGTAAAACTTTTTGAAATCGAAACATTAACTTGCATGTAGATTGCTAGGGAACCTGTTTTTCTCAGAGGATGTCAAGCTGACAGAACATTGCTGCACTCTAATATGAGTTCTATTTATGGAGAAAATTAAGAAGCACTGCAGTGTTTGGGTGTTCTGTGTTTGAGATAAATTAGTCTAATGAAGTTATATTCTATATAAAATATGAAGCTGATCAGTTGATTTTTGTCATGTGACTCGTGGTGCGGCATTCTAAAAAGTTAAGACGTTTTCAACTAGGTATGCCTGGAATACGCAAGCGCATTGTGCTGCAGTTCTTTCTCATTTTTCTAACCTGTGGGTTAAATTTTGACGCTCTAGTGACCGAGATGTCACAAAGAATACAGTAATTTTTAAAAATTGTATTGATTAATTTCTTTCATTACTCAGTGATTCCTCCGCGTACCAGTAGAAATAAGCCCGCGCACCACTAGTGGTACATGTACCACAGTTTGAGAACCACTGCTCTAGGTGAATGATAGGGCCTAAAGCGTTTCATCACTTCCTGAGTCGAAAAGTATTCAAATACAGTCCCTGAATGATAATAATATAAATAATTTATTTAAAGGTTTAGGTCACAAGTGATACAATTTCTTATACCTGAAAGTTTTTAAAAACATTATATAATCACAATCATTCAAAACACATGCAAATGATGAACTATAATACTACCTCAACACCCATATCCTGTGAAGTGACTAATGATCCCATTACGATATTCATGCTGAAACGATATATTGTGCAGCCCTACTGCGGAACATGTTTTCTGGCAGAATAACAAGTTTAAAGAAATTCTACTTTCACACGCAGTGTTGCTCATCACTGTTAGTTTCACAGGATCAATCAGAAGAGTCTGGAAGTGGGACCAGCGTTTCAAGTTTCTGTATACAGGAACACAGTAGATGTGTCTGGATGCCCAAGTGCTTTATGTTATAGGGCTTAAAGATATCTGTAAGCAAATGCGCTCCAAAACAGGGACAGAATTTATTTAGGGGGGAGGGGGGGCTACTATACGTCCAGCCCTGTCTTCACGTTTCAGTTTAGATCATGCATACAAGAAAAACAATGCACATGTCAATGCACAGTTGAAAAATCGGACCTTCAAGTATGTAAAAACATTGAGAGTCAAATCTCTTCAATCAATAAGGAGAACTTATAGGTGTTAATCAGCACTTTTACTGCAGTCGGTTACGGAGTAAGTCTGAGAGTGGTAATTACACTCGTCTGAACTTGTGCTTCGGTGAAATGAAATGCCACTTGTTCCTAGACTAATGCATTCACGGGTTCAACTGGACAGAAATACCTCTTTAAGAAGAACAACTTACCTGTGATACACTGAAACTGACCATCATCTCGCTGGATTGTAAAGGCCTCTCCTGGGTTTACCTGCACCAAGATTACCTGAAGAAGACAAGAAAAGTCCATTTAGCTCAGTCCTCAAGGAAACATTCTCTTGCTCTATAAAATGACCTACAACGCTCTAATGACAGCCAACATCGCTGAATACAGATAAACTGTATTGATTTGAACGACCCAACCTAAAAGGGCTTGATGACAAAAAAAAAAAAAAAATGTAAGGCTAAACTTCCTGCTGCCTTCATCTAACATCAGCTCTCCACATGGCACGGTTTAATTCTAACTAGAATATTAAGCGAAAAAGAGATGGTTATTCAGTAACAGGGGTGTCACGATTTCGATTTTTAATCGAAATCGATCGAAATTTATGCTCAATTTCGATTATCGAATCAAAAAATAGAATTGTCGATGCTGCCACGCCCCCATGTCACGTCAGCTTGGCTTGCCAAGCGGGAAAGTAACAGGCTTGTTGAAGTGCTTGTCAAACTGCAGAAGCAGGAGACCCGTCGACAGAGCTTAAACCCTCTCCTCTTTCAATGAAGTCGCCGGTGTGGAAGCATTTTGGATTTCCAGTGAGTTATGTTGACAACGTTTGTGTTGTCGATAAAAAAACACAGTTTTGCAAGCTCTGCTATGTACGTATTACGTATGGTTCGTCCGATAGACAACATCGGCATCGCGATCCTTCGCCCGCACCCGTTGCAAATCCGCTGGCGAAAAGTATGAACAGAGAAGGGTCTCATGACCTTAAGGTTAACTTCACACCTTTCTCCAAATTTCAGGTGGTAAAATATTGACACTTAGGTTTGACCAAATAACCAGAGAAGGCTCTCCGGACCTTAAGGTTAACTTTCTCCAAATTTCAGGGGGTAGAATATTGACTCTAGATAATCATGCTGACACTACAAACCTCAAATTAGTGCTTTGCAATCAGAAATAATGTGCAACTAGCTGAGAGAGGAGGTGGGCCTGATCAACTCACACTTCTCTCTTACCTATTAGGCCGACCTTTGGCCAGCACCCAAATTTTGACTATAAAGGTGAGGGTTTCTTGCTGAAACATTGGAAGCTCAGCCGTGGGATAAGCGCGCTTCGCCGGGCATTCTCGGACACACGTGTTGGTTTTCCAATGTGACTGCAACGGGCTCCCCAGTCTTTGAAGAGGAAAATGATGGCACAACTCTGAGGTTGTATATACTTGTATCAAATTGCTTGAAGTTTTCATTATCTGTCTTTTATTCATGTAACCTCATCTTTATTTCGCATTAGAAGCCTTTTATGCAATCTTGTTGTATTTCGATTAATGATGTTCATGAGTATGATTCATGATTATTGAATATTATTGTGATAATTGATATCAGCTGTGTGTACCAGCAATAAACAGTTGCATTGCTTGATTAGTATGGTGTATGGACCATTATTGGTGCCTTCTCTTGTCGATTAGCACCACGCTTGTCTCACTTGCATAAACACAAACCATACTAAAACCTTTTTGGTATGCTGAAACATTTTACATACTAAAATTTGGGGCATACTAAAACAAATGTCTACACAACACAATTTAACCCTACACAAGGACTTGCCTAAATACCCGAACTTGACTAATTAACCTAGTTAAGCCTTTAAATGCCACTTAAAGCTGAATACTAGTGTCTTGAAGACTATCTAGTCAAATATTATGTGCTGTCATCATGGCAAAGAGAAAATAAATCAGTTATTAGAAATGAGCTAATAAAACTATTATGTTTAGGAGTACGTTGAAAACATTTCTGTAAAACAGAAATTAGAGAAAATAAACAGGGGGCTAATAATTTAGGAGGGGTAATAATTCAGACTTCAATGTAGATGACATATTGTTAAACTATACAATCCACTGAAAACACCCCCAACTACAACAGTCTTGGGGGAAAAACACCACCAAAATCAATACATGGCAAAGAAGTGCAAAGCAGGAGTCCAGAGTTCAATAGATCGCATGCAAATCACTGACATTAGATCACTCAAGGATCTTGAATGATGATTGAGAGGACAACATCACTGGCTGTGACGTCCATACCCACGTCATTCTCACGGGTCTGAAATGAGATGGAGGGGCCGGTTCAGTGCTCATCAGAGTACCACTTGTTCCATGAAATCGCTCTGAGTCAGTTTTCCATTGAGCTTTTGTTAGGGCACTATTGATGACACATCTGTCTCGGAGACGAGAGGGAGCGCGGATCTATTTCGGTAGAGCAGGGGTCCTGATCTGAAAGCCTCCAGCAGGAAGTTATTTGACTGGCTGATTTTAAAACGTATGCCACCTCGTTCAGCTCCCTACAGCCTTTCAGCTAAAGGGCTTGATGAATGTGGCTTCCTCGTGTGAGGATATTGGAACGGGGTGAGTCACATCAAAAGGTGTGGATGAACTGTGATGAATGTCATACTGAGACTGAGAAACGCACTTCACCAGGTTGAACGATCAAAGAAAGTTTAAGAGCGTCACATTTAAAATCAGCTCAAAAAGAAAAGAAGGAAAAAATACAACACGAGATACAAGTGGTTTAAAGGGTATTTTGCTGTTCTATCATCGGTTTAAATCCAGTGCAAATGTGTTGAAATGGCAAAACAATAAATAAATCAAGCAAAAATAGTTCAAATCATGTGTCAGGCCAAAAGCAACAGGAACACATGGCTCACGCCTCAGCTAAGGGTTAAGAACTGACAGTCCTTCCGGAGGTGAAAACCCACTGAACGAAAGGATCTCGACCTCAATCACAAATCAACAGCTTCTGCCTATCTCATTCTGATCTAAGAACCAAGAGTTTCAGTATGAAAAACTCTAAAAATTAATAATTATCTAGATAATGAACAAATAACAAAGCTCTTGAGCTACCAAGAAGGACAGCAGAGTTTCTGTTTATAAGATGCAAAGTAATGTGTGCTGATGCCTCATTTGTAGAAAATCACATTATTTTGTTCATAAATCTTACTTTCATTATATACAGCTACTTGGCTATTTCCTAGTTCCTCTGAAAGGCACACTCTCAAGAAGCTCTGATTGGTCCGGTAACAATGCACTGAGATTCGCGGATTGTCATTTCCCTACAAGTACGCGCTTTTGCACTGTGTAAACAGTCCATTCAGAGAAGCTTGCATTTTAAAGACAATTCATTTACCTCAGACTTTCATTGGAAGAAAAACAGGAGTACTCATGGCTTGTTTCCCATGACATCTTGATTGAATCAACAAGAAAAAAAAAAAAGTAAAAATCATCAAAATGGGATTCGTTATTGTCTCGTTGGCACAACCAATCAGTTCCCACATCGGAACTATTTGTGAAGTACAACCAATTTTCCTTTTGGCAAACGTATCCACTCACAAACAGCCTCTAGCTGCTGCAATAGCATAAAATCCTCCTAATATTTTGATCATAATATCACAAATTGAACCAATTTTGGAAATAGGGAGGGCTGTATAGCCAATTGGCTTATCATGAACATCACAGTCAGAGTGCACGTCCCCAATACATTCAGAATTGGCACATATTTAGGATCTTAATAATATTATTTGAGCCATCATTTGGGACAATTTCCAAAAATACTATTCTGATTTAATGGGGTTTTACAACATGGCTCACGCCTCAGCTGAGGGTTAAGTACTGACAGTCCGTCGGCGCCAATAGCCTACTAGTTAATGCGTCGACATATAGTAACCAGGTGCTTGCGGCGACCCGAGTTCGATTCCTGGCTCAAGGTCCTTTGCCGATCCTTTTCCTCTCTCATCTCCCCATGCTTTTCTGTCTGTAAATCTCCACTGTCCTATCAATAAAGGTGAAAACCCCTATAAAAATGATTATTAAAAGAATAAAGAACTGACAGTCCATCCGGAGGTGCAAACCCACTGAACGAAAGGATCTCGACCTCAACCACAAATCAACAGCTTCCGCCAATCTCTTTCTGACCTAAGAACCAAGAGTTTCAGTATGAAAAACTCTAGAAAAAAACACTTATCTAGATAATAAACAAATAACAAAGCTCTTGAGCTACCAAGAAGGACAGCAGTGTTTCTAACAGCTTGCATTTTAAAGACAATTCATTTACCTCACACTTCCATTGGAAAAAAACAGGAGTACTCATGGCTAGTTTTCCATAACATTTTGATTGAATCAACAAGAAAAGAAAAATCATTAAAATGGGATTCGTTATTGTCTCGTTGGCACAACCAATCAGTTCCCACATCGGAACTATTTGTGAAGTACAACCAATTTCCCTTTTGGCAAACGTATCCACTCACAAACAGCCTCTAGCTGCTGCAATAACATAAAATCCTCCTGATATTTTAATCATAATATCACAAATTGAACCAATTTTGGAAATAGGAAGGGCTGTATAGCCAATTGGCTTATCATGAACATCACAGTCAGAGTGCACGTCCCCAACACATTCAGAATTGGCACATATTTAGGATCTTAATAATATTATTTGAGTCATCATTTGGGACAATTTCCAAAAATACTATTCTGATTTAATGGGGTCTTACAACATGGCTCACGCCTCAGCTAAGGGTTAAGTACTGACAGTCCGTCGGCGCCAATAGCCTACTAGTTAATGCGTCGACATATAGTAACCAGGTGCTCGCGGCGACCCGAGTTCGATTCCTGGCTCAAGGTCCTTTGCCGATCCTTTTCCTCTCTCATCTCCCCATGCTTTTCTGTCTGTAAATCTCCACTGTCCTATCAATAAAGGTGAAAACCCCTATAAAAATGATTATTAAAAGAATAAAGAACTGACAGTCCATCCGGAGGTGCGAACCCACTGAACGAAAGGATCTCGACCTCAACCACAAATCAACAGCTTCCGCCAATCTCATTCTGATCCAAGAACCAAGAGTTTCAGTATGAAAAACCCAAGAAAAGAACACTTATCTAGATAATAAACAAAAAACAAAGCTCTTGAGCTACCAAGAAGCACAGCAGAGGTTCTAACAGCTTGCATTTTAAAGACAATACATCTATCAGCGAGGACAATTCATTTACCTCAGACTTCCATTGGAAGAAAAACAGGAGTACTCATGGCTTGTTTTTCATGACATTTTGATTGAATCAACAAGAAAAATGTTTTTAAAATAATCAAAATGGGATTCGTTATTGTCTTGGTGGCACAACCAATTAGTTCCCACATCTGATTTAATTGGGAAGTACAACCAATTTCCCGTTTGGCAAAACGTATCCTCACAAACAGCCTCTAGCTTGATCATAATATCCCAAATTGAACCAATTTTGGAAATAGGGAGGGCTGTATAGCCAATTGGCTTATCATGAACATCACAGTCAGAGCGCACGTCTCCAATACATTCAGAATTGACACATATTTAGGATCTTAATAATATTATTCGAGCCATCATTTAGGACAATTTCCAAAAATACTATTTTGATTTTGATTCAATGGGTTTTTACAACAGGAACACATGGCTCACGCCTCAGCTGAGGGTTAGGAAACTGACAGTCCTTCCGGAGGTGAAAACCCACTGAGCGAAAGGATCTCCACCTCAACCACAAATCAACAGCTTCCGCCTATCTCATTCTGATCTAAGAACCAAGAGTTTCAGTATGAAAAACTCAAGAAAAGAACACTTATCTAGATAATAAACAAATAACAAAGCTCTTGAGCTACCAAGAAGCACAGCAGTGTTTCTAACAGCTTGCATTTCAAAGACAATAAATCTATCAGCGAGGAGAATTCATTTACCTCAGACTTCTGGTGGAAGTCGCAGTTATATCGCCTGAACTCCCATGGCTTGGGGCTCCAACTGCGGGTCTCCCCTAACACAGCCATCCTCTGTACTTCCGTCTCACTCTCTGTTCCCATTCATGAGTGCCACCGAGACACACCAGCTATCCCTTGACTGCTGCACACTCACTCACTCGCTCACTCACTCGAGTGTGTTCTCGCTCAGCCACATGCGCAGCAGAGAAGAGCGATGCATGAGCAACAGCACACGCAACGATGGGGGTGGCCGAGGGAGGTCTTATTGAATTAGGTTCAAGCGGCTACATGCTGTTGTGTATGTATGCGAGCCCCCGATCACTCGTTTCACTGTGACTTGCTCACTCCTTTGTTCTGCAACACAGCTGGTTATCTGTCGCTGACACTAGTCTGCATTATTGACACATTCTCCAGGTCCCTTAGCCAGCATGCATCACACACGAGAGAAAAGACTGAATCTTCACTTACGGTAGCCCGCATTTCCCTCTCATCCAGCTGCTTCAACAGGCTGGCCGAGAATTTAAGGTATCTGGTACTCTATGCTCCGGGGGTGCGAGCCACCCTTCTCCAGCTTCACTCATGAGATTGGACGATGTGTTCGACACATGGGGGCCCGTGTGAACTCTTCACCCTCCTAAATCGGTAAGAGGACAGAGGTCTGGCTTAGCTGGAAGCCGTTCACAACGTAACAGGAACGAAGCCCATGTTTGCGTTCTCTTTTTTAATCTCTGCTCCTGCTCTCTCTCTCTCTGCAGTAGATGGATGACTCTCTCTCTTTCTCTCTCTCTTTCTGGCTCCAACTCTGCCTCGCCACCACCGCCAGTCTCCACGGCAACCCCTTCAACAAATAAGCCCTGGCGATGTCCGCAGCGCGCCACCAATGAGGAGGACAGCTAATCGCCCGTGTTCCGCTCACAGGGGGAGGAGAAGGAGGAAGGCTATGGATGAGTGGACGCAATTGCTCTTTCCTGCGACGGTTTGTAATTCTCACCTCTCCCTAGGTGCCATACCGGCATTGACTCGTGACTGTTCTGTGGCAAACACATAGGTGCTAAAATGAGAAAACACGAATGTTGTCCACATTTCAGGTAGTGCCAAGGACAGGACTGGCATTGGTCCAGAAAGTCCTCAAGTTTTCCTTTGTTCTACATTTTGGTTTGGTGACGACAACAGTGAGGAGGCACAGAGCAACACAAGCTCATTCACCGACAGACACTCACGCACATCCTCCCTCCCCCTGCTATCAGTCTTCTGTCTGTTCTCCATTCACAGAGAGAGAGACGCTGCTTCTATTAATACCGTGATCGATGTGCAAGGATGGGAAGTTGAGGTAGTGTAACAGCTTCTCTCATGTGCACCTCAGTCCTCACCTCTATTACAGCACTGTTTTGGTCCCTTTCGATGTAACAGACAGAATCGAAGAGACGTGTGAAAGGATGATACATAAATAGGATTGACAGATCCCTGTATGATATGAACCTAGCCGTTTTCCATTTGAAAATGATCAATTACGCCTGTCCTTGACAGAGAAGAACGCAAAAATATGTTTCTTTGACATATTTCTGACTGGAGAAAACATGCAAGAGACCTTTCTTTTATGACAGGAATGCCTGAAGGCAGCTCACAGTCTTCTATCAAGCACTGATCCAAAAACATGGTCCTGTACTTTAAGTTCTACACCAGACTCATCCAATAGTGGAATCACTTTCCTTAATGTGATGAGAAAAAATTCAACACAAGCATGAGCAACTGCATAATTGATGGGGTTTCTTTAAATGTGTAATCAGTCAGGAAATCATTAGCCAAGAAATCCTTTGTTTAGATGTTTCTCTTAGGGCCCATTTCCAACTGAGTGGTACTGTTTGGTACGGGTCACCGTTATCAGGCTTGCGTTTCCACTGCTTAAAAGGTACCAATGGTATTCTTTTGGTGGGCGTGGTGTACGTCAAAGTTTCAGTCAACGTCATTCTCGCTCAACAACAAAAAGTCAAAGTAAAGCTGTATGGGTCATACGAGAAGCACTTCTCATAAAAGAGATGCTTTATACACTAGGGGTGTCACGATTTCGATTTTTAATCGAGATCGATCGAAATTTATGCTCAACTTTGATTATCGAATCAAAAAATAGAATTGTCGATGCTGCCACGCCCCATGTCTCGTCAGCTTGGCTTGCCAAGCGGGAAAGTAACAGGCTTGTTGAAGTGCTTGTTAAACTGCAAACGCAGGAGACCCGTCGACAGAGCTTAAACCCTCTCCTCTTTCAATGAAGTCGCCGGTGTGTAAGCATTTTGGATTTCCAGCTAGTTATGTTGACAACGTTCGTGTTGTCGACAAAAAAACACAGTTTGCAAGCTCTGCTATGTACGTATTACGGTTGGGATGATAGACGATGGGCGCATCGCGATCCTCCGCCCCGCACACGTTGCAAATCCGCTCGTGAAAAATACACACTCAGGCCCTGTTTACACTAATATGTCTTTGTTTTTAAATGCCATTTTAGAACGACAACGATTTGACATCCACAGTGGCGTGTAGCATTTCTGAGCAGCCCTCCTTCCTCTCTACCTCTGAAAACGCACATCACGTGACCACACACACTCATTCACACACAGACACAGACGCACACACAGACAGCGGGTCAAGGCAGTCAGCGGGTCAGTAGACTGCTTCCATCTTTTACTTTCACACAAGTACTTTGTCATTTTAGCGAACACCTCAGATACTGTTGGTTGGTTCCTGTTGGTTGTGCGTCTTTTTTACCGACGCCATTATAACGACACAGATCACTGCCTATTCATGAGTCCTGCAGAAAAAAGTGATTGACAGGTTGTAATTATGTGTGTATCTTGCCTTGATTCATTTACTGTATGATTTGTTTATGGATAAAACAAAGACCATGCAGGTCAGGTAGTTTAAACGGTAGGCTACAAATAATTAATTCGTTATTAATTAATTAATTATTCATAATCGAAAAATCGAAAATGTAATCGAATCGAGCATTGAGGATCGTGACACCCTTATTAAACACATAAAAAACTTGTGCATTAATGTTAATTACTAACCTATGTATGAACATAATTTGATTTTGAATTTGAACTGCAGATCAATGATAAAAATAGCTTACTGTAACGTCTGCAGTTATATGAAATGAACAAATGCAACATATATGAACACATACAAACCTGTACAGTCTCAAATTTGTTACCAATTACAGAAAAACTACTCACAGCCTACATTTAGTCCTTATTTGAGTTCAAAAACAACACGCAACATACAGCCTACTGTCAGTGCAAACCTTTTATCTGTCTTTACTCTTCACCAGCACATGTGACCGAGAGGTTATTATAATAGTTAAACATGGCAGTTTGCTCATGTTTTAGGTTGCCAAGAGGTACAGTATGGTACGGGTCAATACGGGCCACCTTTATCAGGCTTGCGTTTCCACTGCCAAAAAGGGTTCCCTTTATTAAAATCCAAAGAATTTTAACTCAGGTAAATTTCTCTAATTTAATGTCCGTTATTTTACTTTTTCTTTTCTTTTTTCCGCACTCCAGCTGCCGGAAATAAAATGTAAAATTACAGATTTTTTTTCAGTGTACAGTCATATACCTTTCATATGTGTCTTTAATCTTCACCAGCACATGTAACCTCTTGTTAGGAAGTAATACCGTCATTCCCAGTTGATAATAGTCTACAAGGTGATGATAATAGGTAAACATGGCAGTTTGTTCATGTTTTAGGCTGCAGAAGCATCATTTGCTGCTGTTTTTTCCGGCTTCTCATTTGTATTTTCGCACTTCACTCTCGCGTTTGTCTCATTTTGACAGGATTGGATAACAGAACGCTTCAATGATCATGCGCATGTTATTAATATGAGCTCAAAAAGTTTATTTCAAATATATACACGCAGCGAGCTCTCTTGAGAACGAGAAACTGCTCGCGCTTTAGACAGGCTCGTAAGACAACAACAGGATACAACAGAATTTCGTTTGAGCTCAGGTTGACCATGGCTTGTTATTAATTGCATATATTATTATGGTGTAATGGTTCGGCTGTGTTTTTAAAAATGGGGCTTCCTTTGTTTTCATATTCCTGCTTCTGCGAGTGACGCATCTCTGTAAACCAATAGCATTCAGCAGCACATCGAGCTCCACCTTGTGGTACCCTTTGCAAAGGGTGACCAAAAAGTGGTATAGTACGGTTCGCTTTTAGGTACCATATGACAGGATAAACGGCAATAAAAGCATACCGAAAAATACCGTACCACTCAGTGGAAACAGGCCATTTTAGGTACCTTTTAACAGTGGAAACAGCCATAAAAGCATGCCGAACCATACCCTACCATGCCACTCAGTGGAAACGGGCCAATTTAAGCACCTTTTGACAGTGGAAATAGCCAAAAAATCGTACTGAACCATACTGTACCGTACCAATCAGTGGAAATTCAATTTAGGTACCTTTTGACAGTGGAAACAGCTATGAAAGCGTACCGAACCATACCGTACCATATCACTCAATGGAAACGGCGTGTTTTGGGTACCTTTTGAGAGTCAAAACGCCCATGAAAGCATCCCGAACTATATTGTACAATACCACTGAGTGGAAACAGTAGGGGTGTCAAAATGTAATGTTTCTTCGGTGCCCCGCGATGCAGATGCGTGACAATTCGGTATCGGTTCAGTAATAATCATAATCGGTTATTATGTAGTGCTGTCATTTATCTCATCTGCGCTCTGTCGCGACTCGCGAGGGAGGCGAGCACGGGTATTTACAACGCTCCAATGACTTAAAACTGTGCACAATTTGATTGCGTGTGTGTTTGCTGGATCAGTCTTTCGCAGACACACAGCAGAAGCCCCTATTTCACTGCGATTGAGAGAATGAAAGTACTTCATATCTTTCTTTCTTTCTCTCTCTCTCTCTCATACACACACACACACACACACACAAACACACACACACTGTGGCCCATTTGACCTGCTGGCATGATTTTTCTTCTCCTTTCGGCTGTTTTAAAGTGATTCTTTTGAATACAGAAACCGTGTCTATCATGGATCAGCTGTGATCGCCGCTGCCGCCTGCCGCTTATCGGTATCACTCATCTGTGAAGAGTGCAGCGCGCAAGAGCCAATCGCAATCATTTTTGTTGAGGGTATGATCAATCAAATTGGTGTAAGAGAACTAGACAAGGATCAGAAAGTGAGTGGGATATTTATATTTGTTTATTTTCATTGCTATAAATGCTGGTGTTGTTTAAAGGTACAGTTTGTATTTCTGACTGTTTGTATTAAATGACAAAATTGTATTAAAATAGTATATAAATATATTCATACATTTTGATACAAGAATTGCTGCTGTAAAGAAAATCTAAAACTGTGTATGAAAAGCACCGCCAATGCACCGAGATATCGAACTGAACCGAATCGATGGCATAATAATCGTAACCGAACCGTGAGACCAGTGTAGGTTCACAGGTCTAGGAAACAGGCCATTTTAGGTACCTTTTAACAGCGGAAACAGCCATAAAAGCATACCGAACCATATTGTACTGTACCACTCAGTAGAAACAGGCCATTTTAGCTACCTTTTGACAGTGGAAACAGCCATAAAAGTGTAACAACCCGTACCGTACCTCCATCTGACAAATATTCAGCAAAAAATGACAAAAAGCTTAAAACATAAATTAGAGCAGCTTGGAACATTACTATGATCCACTGTATCTTTGATAGTCCACACAAAACCTCTTTAAAGTGTCCATCTACGCATTTCGTCTCAGTACATGATCAAGCAAACTGGAAGCCAATTTCTTGACTATAAAACGGGGCAGTAAAATGTCAGAGATAAGAAACTTCACATCCAGGTGGCTGAGTGACAATGATTTGCACGAGCAAAGATTAGAAATGGGAACATTGTTGCTCTAATGCGTCATGGCCATGGTGAACTTGCTGGGTTTCGGCACAAGGCCATCAGGCAGGGGGAAGCGAGAGTGATTAGCAAACACAGCTACAGTGGTTAGCGCTGGCTTTATTACCCTGGAGATGGGCCAGCGGTGCCGTTGCGTTCATGGCTGTTAGCAACTGACGTCTGTGCTTCAACCGATGAGTCAGGGGCTCAGGTTCCTCACTATTTGTTCCTCTTTAATTGTTTACCGTGTGGCAACGTGGCACTGCAGCTGAGCCGGCATGAAACTGACGTTGAAAAGGAGCCCCTCGATGAGAGTGCCAAGCAAAAATGAGCAGGAATCATGGGCTCACATAGCCTCGGGTAAATTACTATAATGTCAAATCTGGCATAATGTCAAAGCTATTTTGCCGGTGGTTTCGATGGCAAACAAAATAGCTCAATATGGAGTCTGCTTTTTTTTTCCCCAATAACTTCTGCTCTCAGCATTAGTGCACGTAACACCACAATAACTGAATTTTGTCACATACAACCTTGCGCTATTGTTGCAAAGCAAGATTTCTGGCAAAAGATTCTTACGGTGGCACAGTGGGAAGTATTGATTTGCATAGCAAAGAGCCTCAGGACATCAATAACACTGATGGTTTCAGATTCTCTCAACAGAGTGCTTAATAAGAATGGTTGAATCTGTTGGTCCAATAAGACCTTTTGCAATTGGTGGCTATGTCCTCCTCCTGTCTAGCCTGATATGCCACACAGAGGCTTTCTCTAAGAACTGTCAGCTTGAATAAAGGTGTCATTGGGGAATGTGATGGTAATCAGCTGAAGTCATTGTTCAGTGAATCTGAAGAGTAATTACAGGTGGTTATCCATTGGCGAAGCTGTTCGAGGAGACAGCTTTAATAATGAAATACAACTCAAATAAAAGCTTGGATAAAAGCATTTGCTAAGCGATTAAATGCGATGTAAATGTAAAGCAGGAAAACACTTTCAAATGATAAAAAAAACTTGATCTCGAAGGTCCCAATCCCAATTCTATTTTTGTACCCTTACCCCTTGGCCCTTGATACAGAGTGTGTAGGGGAAGGGCTTTAAATTTTACCCCTAAAAATTGGGCCAGCACTACAACACCTGCACACGTCATCATATGCCATTGCGATCTCTTGCTTCATATGAGGTTGATGATCGAGACTGCTGTAGTTATTCCAGTTGCGTTATTCATTGGGATTTATATTCAGGAAATCGTTGAAGGCTACGATATTATGTTATCATAACCATATAACGTGGCAATAAGATCTTAACTGTACTGTGCACTTACACAGTGGCTATAATCATCTATGTAAACACACGAAAACAGCATTAGCATAATAGCAGACACTGAAAAAAGCTCATTCCCAGCCACTAGACATTACTGACAGGGTATTCCAGTGTCATCGAGTGTCAGAATGTTGTGGGCCTGCTGTACAGGAGTTATTATTATAGATTATTGATGGCGAAATTTAGCGTTTTTTATTTTATCGTTTTTTCAAAGCATGACGGTAAAACACAAACGCGGTTATGAATGTATTAAAATATGTTTGTTTGTTGTAAAAATTCATAATAATGACAAAAAAAAAATCTAATTTGTGGTTCTCCTACTGGGTGCAGCTATGCTGCCGTTGTGGCTGGTGTATTCTGGTGAAATTTTCTTACCTTTTTTTCGAGTGTGGTCCTGAAAAATCTCAGTTCGAAGGGCTATCTACCCCTGCCCATTAGGCCTACCCCTTTAAGCTAAAGGGAATTGGGAAGGTAAGGGGGAGGGCTAAGGTGTAGAATTGGGAATGGGCCTTGATCTCCAATAGTCTAAGGACGCACTCCCATTATGCCTAGTTCAGACTGCGTGATTTTATCCCCGATTTTGGCTCGCCGACAGGTTTTGAGAAATCGCCGACAAATGCCTGAAATCACAGGCAAATCGCTGCTCGTGCATGTGAGTGACAATCACGCAGTATGAACGATCAAAGACGCGATCTGAGAGAATCGCCGATGAGTCGCCGATGCCTGTGAGGTATTTGGCGTGCTGAATATCTGGAGCTGTCAGCGATTCAAATCATGCCGTGTGAATTGAGTTTTGACTGAAAATAACATCAGCGATCGCCTACAGCCAATGAGAGAGCAGCATTCACTTGTGTGTGCATGTTTGTATACCTGCTGCAGGCCAGCGGGAGGCTGGGGGAGAAGTTAAAAGCGCCCTTTTACGGTTTATTTGGACCCACGAAATGGAGGAAAAACTAGTGGAGGTTTGACAGGACTCAGGAGCAACCGTGTCTGTGAGGAGAAATGGCTAATTCCCTTTAAACCCAGGTGAGCAAACATGTACATGTTCTACCCCATTAAAGGCTTCTTTCTCATTATGTAGTTAATAACAAAAGATATTCTACATGTTTTTGGCTGTGAGACGTAGTTTGGACGAAGTTGTCGGCGATTCTCCCTATAGGAAAGTCATGCAATTTGAATGTCCATGTCGACGAACCATCTTGCAGTGTAAACAAAGCAGCGACGAAACGCTAGCCCAGATAGTCAAGCAGTGTGAAAACATCTGTGACACGACTACTTTGAAAATCCTGCAGTCTGAACTCGGCATTAGGCACACTTGAACGTGTCAAAGTGCAATTGTCGCCCATCCCCTCGGCCTGCACTCACATTGCATGTTTTACCTACCAGACCTGAGCGCGCTTAAGCCTGGTTTATACTACTGCGTCAAGTGACCGGCGTAACTCACGGCGCATGCAACGCGCGTAGCTGTGCATTAATACTTCTGCGCGCTGTCGCTGTTGGTCTGCATTAACACTTCCAAAACACTAGTTGGCAGTGAGGTGTAAATGTGTGTCTGTGTCGAGTTTCTTCGCTGCTGTTTTCCTGAACACTTCCTGGAAGTAAAAGTGGCTCAAACTCGTTCATTTTAAGGCAGGAACCGGCAGACGTGCAACAACTTTAACTATGAGGTAAACACAAAACAAAACTTTCCATCCGGAGCTCCTTCACGGGACTCCACACTTGTAAACAATCGCTTCATCGGGCTCATGCCGCTCACGCGGCATTCGGTCCCGCCCAGACTCGTCAGCACTAC
Organism: Danio rerio; assembly: GCF_052040795.2. Classification (NCBI taxonomy): domain Eukaryota; kingdom Metazoa; phylum Chordata; class Actinopteri; order Cypriniformes; family Danionidae; genus Danio; species Danio rerio. Next base: position 3,076,149 of record NC_141035.1, read on the forward strand.
CAAGCCAACCAATCACAGCACTTGCGTTATGTATCTTTGCGGCGTGTAGTTACATTTTTTGAGAGGTGCATGTCAGCGATGCCAATGGCCAAGGCGTAGGGCAATGCATCAATGCGTAGGCTGCGCCGTAGCATACGCGTGCACTTGACGCAGAAGTATAAATCAGCCTTTACATCATCGATGATGTGACTGTTCAGTTTTTTTTTATTTATTTATTTTTTTAGTTCATTTGTTTACAGGGTCAATGCACGTTAATAAACATTACTGTAAAATGTGCCAGAATTACCCAAGAATAGCTATCTTTCATTTGTAGACCCCTTACAGAATGTTAAAAAGTCACACAGTTTAACAAAAGAGAAGAGCTCTCGCTCAGCAAGAGATTGCTTAAGTTATAACGTTTTGTATTATTTTTAGTCGTTTGGGATGCAGTGACACGCAGTCAAACACTTTGCTAAAGAGATTCAGCACTTTTAATGCTCTTAAATTATCATAAAAGTCCTCGTGCGGCAGGAGGTTTCCTGAAGGTGCAGCGAGGAGTTTGCATCTGTAATAAACTACGATAGTTTGCGTTCATTAAATGGTAAGCATGATTAATAAAGGCGAGGCTGTGGCGCAGTAGGTAGTGCTGTCGCCTCACAATAAGAAGGTCGCTGGGTCGAACCTCGGCTCAGTTGGCGTTTCTGTGTGGAGTTTGCATGTTCTTCCAGCCTTTGCGTCGGTTTCCTCCGGGTGCTCCGGTTTCCACCACAGTCCAAAGACATGCGGTACAGGTGAATTGAGTAGGCTAAATTGTCCGTACTGTATGAGTGTGTGTGTGAATATGTGTGGGATATTTCCCAGAGATGGGTTGCGGCTGGAAGGGCATCCGCTGCGTAAAAAACTTGATGGATAAGTTGGCGGTTCATTCCGCTGTGGCGACCCCGGATTAATAAAGGGGCTAAGCCGACAAGAAAATGAATGAATGAATGATTAATAAACACATGTGAAGTAGTCCCTTAAAAGTGACGTTGCATCTTCAGTTTCGGGCTCAGGCGCGCTTTGCACTCACACTACAAGTGTACCGCGCTCTGGCACACCTCTTCCAACTGGGTCAGGGCCGGCCAACTGAACCGTGCCTAAGCCCAATTCAGAGCTCTCGCATTTCTCAAACAAATCGGGAAATGTCGCTGGGCACGGTTCGGATAGCATAGTGCGAGTGCACCCTTAGACAAAAATCTGCGAGGTACAACCTCAACTATTGAGTGAGTACGGTATGTCAGCATCAAAGCTGGACTGCCATCCACAATTTGTATTTCATGACACACAGTATATCTGAACCAAAGGTGAACGAGGGAGAAACAGCATTGTGGGGAGTCAATATGTGGAAGCAACATCATTCTATTGATCAAACGCCTTTTACATGACGAGGCTGACAAGAGTGAGAACTCTGCTCTACAACACTGAATGGGAGACGGTTACTTGAGATGACTTTGTCAGCTCTACAAAGAATTGTCCATTTTCTCTCTTATTAGGTGATAAGTGAGACACCCACAGGAGATAGAAAGAGAGAGAGGAGGAGAGAGAGACAGAAACTCATTGCTATGGAAACGTTGCTTAGTTCACAGATGAGCACAGGGAGGAGTAGTGTGTGGTAGTGGGGGGGGGGACAAAGGGAAAGATTAATGTTTGGTTCAGCCATTTTATGGTTTCAGAGGGCACGGCTCGATGAACGGCCGTAACTCAGGCACTGCGTGGTATCACAGCCACGACACATGAATCCACCCCCAGATCTGGCCTTAAGCCCAGCTGCGCGTCCTCTGTCCACCTCGTCATGTCAGGACAGCATTAAGCAAAGCAGGGGAGTTTGGGGGGGGCTATTCACTTTCGTATTACCCGACTGACTCACTCGATAAGGAACAAAAATGCCTCATTATCCAAATCATGGTCGGGGTTATTTCTTTGTGTGCTAAAAGGCCATTTAATAAATGAGGTGCAATTTACACTACTGCACAAGTTGTGCTATGGTTAAGCCTGCCGTCCATCCTGCTCCAGTACCATTGACCCACCAAAAGGCTTATACTTTAAATCAAGATCAAGCGAGTTTTTGCCCTTATGCTCTAAAATGGAGAATTTTGTAAATGCTGGAAACCCCATTTTAGACACGCTGGTGTCCTGTTTCAACGTAGACGGATGTGCAGCCCTCCACAATAATAATAATAATAATAATAATGATAATAATAATAGGGCGAGGCTGTGGCGCAGTAGGTATTGCTGTCGCCTCACAGCAAGAAGGTCGCTGGTTCGAACCTCGGCTCAGTTGGCGTTTCTGTGTGGAGTTTGCATGTTCTCCCTGCCTTCGCGTGGGTTTCCTCCGGGTGCTCCGGTTTCCCCCACAGTCCAAAAGACATGTGGTAGAGGTGAATTGGGTAGGCTAAATTGTCCGTACTGTATGAGTGTGTGTGTGTGTGGATGTTTCCCAGAGATGGGTTGCGGCTGGAAGGGCATCCACTGTGTAAAAACTTGCTGGATAAGTTGGCGGTTCATTCTGCTGTGGCGTACCCGGCCAGGATACAGGCTAACCTCCAGTACAAAATAAACCTGATTTAACTTCCACAAACCGGGATTGAAGCGTCTTCTTTTATAATTGTTCTGACACGCGGCTGTGCTGATGAAGTAAAGCTGAAGTAAATCGCTGTAATTAATTACACACGTGCACTGATTTAAAACACTTTAAACATGTGAAACTTACTCTTAATCACATTTGATGATGATTGCTGATCCTAGCGAACAGAACAGTGCTTTTATTCCCGGTTGCTTTGCGTATGTCTGCCTGGTCTTGTTGACATATACACGTGACTACCGGAACATTTTAATGCGCGCAGCTGTCAATCAATTCGGTGGGCGGGGGGATCGCACTATTACGTAAAGTTGCGGTCGATCTGAAAACCGCTCTAATTGATCCACCGTTTTTAAGTTGTTAAATTGAAAAAAAAAAGGACTGGGTGTGTTTATATCACCCCAATATGATGGTCTATACACTATATATACACATATGTCTGTGCAAATAGCTTGAAAAGTAGATTTTTCACCATAGGTGCCCTTTAAATTACAAAATTGTATTAAAACCCTGCTAAAAAATCCAGCTTAAACCAGCCTAGGCTGGTTGGCTGGTTTTAGCTGGTCAACCAGGCTGGTTTTAGAGGGGTTTTGGCCACTTCCAGGCTGGTTTCCAGCCATTTCCAGCCTGGTCTTAGCTGGTCAAGCTGGAAAATGACCAGCTAAATCCAGCTAAAACCAGCTTGACCAGCCTGGTTTAAGCTGGACATAGCTGGTTTTGGCTGGGCTCCCAGCTTGCTAGGCTGGTCAAGCTGGTTTTAGCTGGTCATCTCCCAGCCTAACCAGCTAAGACCAGGCTGGAAATGGCTGGAAACCAGCCTGGAAGTGGCCAAAACCCCTCTAAAACCAGCCTGGTCGACCAGCTAAAACCAGCCTAGGCTGGTTTAAGCTGGATTTTTTTTAGCAGGGAAGTAGTATATAAATATATTCATACATTAATACAAGAATTGCTGCTGTAAAGAAAATATAAAACTGTGTATGAAAAGCACCGTCAATGCACCGAGATATCGAATTGAACCGAATCGATGGCATGATAATCGTAACCGAACGGACCTGTGAGACCAGTCTAGGTTCACACCTCTATAAACGATTATGTAAAAAAATATGCAAAGAGGCCCTGGGTGTCAGTGAGAAAGACTTTCAGGATCAGTTCCAGCAACTCTTTGCTTTTCTCCAGAATAAAGATTCATAAATTGAGTTCTCTCTGAGGATAGCTCAAAGTTTTCCCCTTATATAGACAACCCGTTGCAGATTAAATTGCAAATATAACTGACACAAGCATAAATACTGACATTGGAGTGTAGAGGAGTATATATGGTCAAACACAGCTAACCATTTTGTCAGCTTCGTGTGATCTTGACTCTCTTTTGCTTTGCCGGTTTATCTACAAATTCATTCTCCTCCACAGCAAGTACAACGCTACCGAGTAGGAATGTAGGAGATCAAAAGGAAAGTGGAATCAAAAACATATCAATGTTTCTGGTCGATTTAGTGCCATTTATACCAGGGGCTTTTTCGCCACAACTAACAGCCTTCATTTCTTATCCAGAATAGACGTCCCGCAGAGCGGCCCCTTCCACTCTGCTTAGAGCCTTTGCTCTTAAGGCAAGCCTGACTGCTGCTTCAAAAAAAAAATAAAGCCTCATGCCCATAAAACCAAAGTGTTTGAAGACCACATAAAAACCTGAAACAACCTGAGGCAGAGGGAGGAAAAGCAAATAAATGAAAGCGTAAAAGGCCAGACGTCAGGGCTTACAGACGGCTGTTAGGAGAAAGGGAGGGGTCCTCCAAATCTTTACAATGAAGAGAACAGCTGGGCACCTGGGCTATTAGAGAGTATTGATGAACAACGCTCTGATTCATCTCATCCTGGTTTGAAGCACAGACAAACAGGCCTGCAGGGAGTATAGTGAAGAAGAACGATGTGTCGAATTGAGTCGTATCATGAAGTGGAAAAGTGGCAACACTTGAGATTAGTGCTGGGCGACGAGGCCAAAAATACGAATATCTCAATTTTTCCCAAAGTTCGACCAATTCATGATTTCGACTATTTAATTTACAATTTATTATTATAAACTTTATTTATGGCCACAGCTATATCACCCTGCAGCCCAAGACCGGTTACTTACTGAAGCTAAGCAGGGCTGAGCCCGGTCAGTACCTGGATGGGAGACCACATGGGAAAACTAGGTTGCTGTTGGAAGTGGTGTTAGAGAGGCCAGCAGGGGGAGCTCAACCTGCGGTCTGCGTGAGTCCTAATCCCCCAGTTAAAAGTGAAGGGGACACTACACTGTCAGTGCTTGGTTTGGGACTTGAGTTGCACATCGATAGATTTGCTCTTCCAGCAGTGAAATTTAAACCACACTGAACTGAACTGAACCAAACTAAACTTCAACTCTGTAAACTAGTTTCAATTTACAAGAACTTCCATGTTAAGCTGCTTTGACAAAATCTACATCGTAAAAGCGCTACAGAAATAAAGATGAACTGAATACTGTAAATAATTGCGCACATATTCCAATTTGCTTTCGTGAAAGAGCAGAAGCAGCGTTGCCAGGAGGATGCTGCACTGATATTTAAATGCACAAGATTGACGTGGCACAAAGCAAGAGAGAAGGGAGGAACCCGGTTGCGGAGTGCAAGTCCAGTGGGAAAGGTCAGGTCAGAGGCGTAAGTCATCATGGCACATTGTCACTACTGTTTTTGCCAAGATGCGTCACTCGGCTTGCCTCACCGAGACTCGAGGCTCCTTCAGGTCTGCTGAAAACTCCTGCCGTCAGTTTGTATTCTCACACATGCTGCTTAGCCATGCTCTCTTACACAAGCACCTCTTCCCTGACACATGGATCGGCTAGCACCAGGAGTCAGTTAGTTACACTCACCTTACCAGGAGCACTCCATGATGCAAACATCAAACGCACACCTGGAGAGGGACCATGCTTGGGATTAGTTGTAGGCGTAAGAGGCCACATATGAGGAGAAATGCCGAGGGCACAAACAAACAGGCTTCTGCGGTAATTAACACTGAGCTAGTCTTGGCTTTTCACACCAGTAAAGAAGGGCTAGGTGATATGACTGAAATGTTATTTCACGATATTAGTCATCTCCTACACTGTTACCAAAATAGTAAATAGTCTAAAATTAAATAGTCAAATATGATGTGCTGTCATTATGGCAAATATAAAAGTAGTAAGCTATTAGAAATCAGTTATTAAAACTATTATGTTTAGAAATGTGTCTTCTTTCCGTAAAAAAAGGGGGGGAAAGAGGCGGGGGGGGGGGGGGGGGGGTAATAATTCAGAAAGGCTAATAATTTTAACCTTAATTGTACTACCATTTCTGTAAATTCAATTAATTAATAGGTACAGCACCTTGCAATCTTCTTCCTCCCTCCACTTGTCTGTTCCCCCTGCTCGACTATCGTCCATGAGCAATAGAGCACTCAGCAGCTCTGCTCCCCGGCTTTGGAACTACCATCAGAAAGATTAGCCCCTTTCACACAGTGATACCGGTAAATATCTGGAAAATTTCCGGAACGACTTTAACGGTACTTCCAAAAAAGCGCTTGTCACACAGACAATGACGTTACGGAATTTTTCCGGAAAAGAGCATTCACACATCCATTCCAAAATACCGGTTAATTCTGACATCATTCACCACAAATGAGCTTTAAACAGCTGCGCTTGTATTTGTAAACATTTGACTACATTACAAACTCTGTGGATGATCAATATTGTGAACAACTTCGATGAAAACATACGGAGGATCACTTTCGCATGTCGAGATGTTCATAATATGTGCGTGTGCAGGCGCTCACAGGCTGTTTCACAGGCACACGCAAAGCTTGAAGGTAAACAAACAACGGCTTATCATAAGCATCTCATCGATGATTATTTACACAGTTGACATTAAAAAGAACATATAAACGTGATCTCACTAATTTCTAGCCGCTAAATGAATCTGGAAAAATATTCAAAGGCTTTTATTCTCATAAACCGCGCGGACGTAAACGCGTCTGATTGGTTAAAGCGTTCTAGACGTGCACGCGCTCTTTCCGGCAATCTTCCTTCTGCATTCACACAGCGCAGCATTCCGGCAAATTACCGGTAATGTTACAACTTCTCTTTCCGGAAAATAGCCAGAACGAATTTACCGGTATTTTCAAAAAGGACCTGTTCACACATACAACCTTTCCGGAAAATTGCCGGTAATTTTCCGGAAAGGTCTGTATGTGTGAAAGGGGCAAATGACTCCCTTACATTACCCAAAAAAAGACTCAAAACTAGGTGTGTCAAAATTAATAGTTTCTTAGGTGCACCGCGATGCAGACGCGGACAATTCGTTATCGGTTCAGTAATAATCATAACCGGTTATTATGTACTGACGTCATTTATCTCCTATGCTCTCTGTCGCGAGGGAGGTGAGCGCGAGTATTTACAACACTCAGCCAACTCAGGGCCGGCCCGTGGCATAGGCACCATAGGCAAATGCTAAGGTCGCTGTATATCCAGGGGGGCGCCAGAAATTAACGCGGTTCAGTTGGTTTTGTTTTCAATATTCCTGACACACATTCAGTTACAGACGGCAATAACTCAAAAACCTCTGACCCTAAAAATATCTAAAGCGTGTTTCCTACAAAAACACAAAGCTGGTTATGTTTCACAGCTGTCTTTCTTTTTTTTTCGCTCGACATTACGAGAACTGCTCCGTTTAAGTCCTCGCAATATGTTTTGCCAGGAGAGCTCGCGCTGAGAGGAGCTCTCAGTAAGGGACCGTCGGAAAAGTGCTTATTTTTTTCGTTTTTCTGCTCCGCTCAGCACGAGCTCTTCCTGTTGCGAGGGTTTAAGTGTGTGTGTGTGTTTGTTTGTTGCTGTATATGTTTGTGTATGGGCCCTATCATACACCCGGCGCAGTGTGGCACAAGGCGCTGCGCAGTAGTCTTTTGGTAGTTTCAGCTTGCCGCAAGAGTGGTTTTGAGGCGTTGCGCTACGCTGTTTAAATAGCAAATGCATTAGCGCTCATTTGTGCGTCCATAGGCGTTCTGGTCTAAAAAGGAAGGCGTTCTGAGGCGGACCGCTGGCGCGTTGCTATTTTGAGAATCTATAATAGATTTTTCATTAGGCCAATACTAACCGGTTTCAACTCCGGCGCAGAGTTGCGCCTCGCTTACACACTGCTTAATACACACAAGATGTAGAGCAATAGGCAAATATCTTTACATATGAAAAAATGTAAATATTAAGGATACATATAGGATATAATAAGAATAGAAATAGGATGTAAATATAAAGGATTAAAATATTACAAAACATATTATTTTCTAGCCTACATGAATATGAAAAATCACTGCTTTTATGTCTTCTTCATCTCGGGAGGCTTTTTCAGTTCATTCATAATAATTTGCTTTTGTATAATGTTATTATTATTAGCAGTATTATTTATTATATCCATATTTATATTTGTTTTATTAAAAACAAGCTTAGATTTGCCCACCTGTCAGGTTTTAGACCATATGGAGCACAGCATGTGTTTTAGGATATAACTCAGGTTTTTGAGCACATTTTGTTATTATTATTCATTTATTCGTTTGCTGGAAATTAGAACTGAATTTAGAAATAATTTTGAAACGAATATTTGCGCCTAACAAACAAAAGTATTTATTTATAGGCTAATTGATGTCTGTGCGTAAAGGTTTCCCTATCCAAGAGCGAAAGTGAAAGTAGATCCATTATCTCTCATTCTCACGCAGTAGATGCTCTGTTTAACTGTTTTCAGTTAAAAAACTGTCAACTGTGAACTGTTTCCTTGTGAAATGCTCATTTTTTCCACTTAGACTTACTTTGCGTCCTGTAAATAGCGAATGCGCTCTTGGCGCGACACAGCTGGCTCTTAAAGGGAATGGGAGATGAGACTCTAATTGGTTTATTCTCAAAACACACCTATAACTCATTAAGAAAATAAACACAACCCATTTAGAACATGCGCCGCAGCCCGTCCTTAAATTAGCAAAAAAGCGTCCTGACACGCCCTGAAAGCGTTTGCGCCCTGCGTTTTGCGCTCTGCGCATGGACCGTCAAAATAGAGCCCAAAGTGTTTGAATGAGAGACAGTGTGGTGCTGTGTGTCTGTGTGTTTATACAGAAAGCTTGTTATGGCCTCCCCCCTAAAATATAACACTGTATATGGAAAGCATCGTCAATGCACCGAGATATCGAATTGAACCGAATCGAAGGTATGATAATCGTAACCGAACCGAACCGTGAGACCAGTATAAATTCACACCTCTACTCAAAACCCAGGGATATAAGATGGTTTTGAATATTTAATTATATCTGCACTAATGTTGTGTATACTTTTATATTATTTCTCTTTTTCCTGTTTTATTGCTCTTGTTTTATTGCACGGTGTCCTTGAGTTGCCAGAAAGGCGCCTTTACATAAAATGTATTATTATTATATTTTATCCACAGCATATGTAGATCATAACAGAAAACATTTAGCTGATACCTTACAACATAACTTTGCACTCAACAACTTAACATCCCTAACTTTCCACTGACCCAACAGGCATGCAGATTATGTGCTCTGCATAGGCCACTTGTATGAATGAGTTTTCTTGCCAACGCACCGCTGCAACCTGTGGTTTGAAGAATGAGATGAGCAGAAGGTGATAAAAAAAATGAAAGGGGATAAAAAGGGGTCATAGGAACGGAAGAATGGAGCAGGGGACGGTGTGTATGCATTTTCTGCCTGTTTAAGTGCTCAGTGGACCGTAGAGGCGAATGGGAAGGGCTTGTCAGGTGATCGCCACAGGGAGTTGAAAAGTCAACAGCACATTAACAACAACACGGTCTTGCTGAGCCCGGATACACTCCCACTACACACAGTGTGTAAAACCTCTTTAACTTGTATTAACTTATCTTACAAGATTTCCTTGAACATGAGCTTAAAGCTTAGCGTTGGCAAGAAGTCTAAATTTACTCTTCTTATTTTTATATGTGATTGTAGCAGAAACAATGCATCAATGAATCAAACACAATAACCTTCCTCATTCCTGGAACACGAAATGTCATTAGAGTGGAGCCATTGCTTTTCTTTTTTTAGGCAGGGCTATCAGTGCTTTAGAATAGAGCTATCAGTCCTGTGAGGTGGGGCTATCACTCCTTTGGGGCGGGGCTATCACTCCTTTGGGGCGGGGCTATCAGACCCTTAGGGCAGGCTATCATCCTTTAAGGAAGAGCTTTCAGTTGTTTGGGGTGGGGCTATCAGTCCTTTAGGTTGGAGCTATCAGTTCTTTAGGGCGAAGCAATCAGTCCTTTAGGGTGGAGCTATCAGTCCTTTAGGGAGGGGCTATGTTTTTTAAGGCAGAGCTATAAGTTCTTTGGGGTGGGGCTATCAGTACTTTAGGATGGAGCTATCAGTTCTTTAGGGTGGAGCAATCAGTCCTTTATGGCGGGGCTATCAGGCCTTTAGAATAGAGTTATCAGTCCTGTGAGGTGGGGCTATCACTCCTTTGGGGCGGGGCTATCAGACCCTTAGGGCAGGCTATCATCCTTTAAGGCAGGGCTTTCAGTCCTTTAGGGCCGGGCTATCAGTCCTTTAGGGCAGAACTTTCAGTCCTTTAGGGTGGAGCTATCAGTCCTTTAGGGAGGGGCTATGATTTTTAAGGCAGAGCTATAAGTCCTTTAGGGTGGAGCAATCAGTTCTTTAAGGCAAAGCCAATTGGTCCATTAGGACAGGGGCTTTCAGTCTGTTAGGGAGGGCTTATGAGTCCTTTAGGGAGGGGCTATCAGTCCTTTAGGGCGGAGCTATAAGTCCTTTAGGGAGGGGTTGTCCGTTTTTTAGGGCAGGGCTATCAGTCTTATGGTAGGGTATCAGTCCTTTGGGACAGGGCTATCAGTACTTTATGGAGGGCCCATCAGTAGGGCCAGACGGAATCTGCGAACGTTTTTTGCTATTTCTGCGGAGAATTTTGGTAAAAATCTGTGGATTTCTGCGGAATTATTTTGGGAGTATCCAGCCGGGGTATCATAACTAAAACCTTAATATATTAAATAAAAAGTAATAAATTACTTAATAAAAACTGAATAAATTCAGATTTACACATTTACTCAAGCAAATAAACAGAATTAATAATGGGCTAAAAATCTGCAGAATTCTGCGGAAAATCTCCGGAAAATCTGCGGAATTCTGCTCGCGTAGATTCCATGTGGGCCTACCCATCAGTCCTTTAAGGTGGGGCCTTCAGTTATTTAGGGCAAAGCTATCAGTCCTTTGGGACAGTGCTACCAGTTCTTTAGGGCTCCGCTATATGTCTTTCAGGGTGGAGTATCAGTCTGTTGGCGCAGGGCTATCAATCAGTTTATCTCTCCCTTGCCTCATCATCGAGTCTCTGAAAAGATTCTGGGTGTGGAAAGTGATTCCGGTGAACAGTAATCCTCCACAACTAAATGCAAAGTAGAATACAAATATTCCAACAATCCAAAAAGCTCCCAAAAGAGGAAATCATGTACCACCCTACATTTTTTCTTATTTCACAAACATCCGTTTCTAATCAGACGTACATCACGTTAATGAAAAAGGACAACTTTAACCTGTAGTCTGAAATGGTGTTTAACACTTATCTGTGTGCACTAGGGTTGTAACGGTATAAATTTTTAAGGTATGATAATCGTCTAAAACGATTCCACGGTTTGGCGGTATACGGTATGTTACAAATGTTACAAAATAATAGAACAGTGAAGCAAATTTGACTTTTTCCAAATAATATATTTTCAGTTACTATAAACAACACCACTTACAATGAACAAATAAAAAAATAAGAAAATAATAAATGTGTCAAAGTCCAAATAAAGTCCAAATAAACATGGTGCAAATCCTCAGTAAAAAAATAGATATAAATATTTACTATACTATAAATAGTTACATAACGAAACTAGATTCCATGTGCCAGCATGGATATGGTTGTCTGTGGATATGGATTTGGATATGGTTGTCTGCAATGCAGACAAACAGCTGCACCTTCATTTGCGTCTTTTGAAAACAGCAAGAGCAGCAGTTCGTCTTTGCTGTGTCACTGTTTTGTCATGTTTCTGTGCTGCTGTGCATGCAAAAGTACTTAGTATGAGAATTATTTCATGCAAAACTTTTTTTTTTTTTGGCGTTTTATTTATCTCTCATTCCGTGTTGTTCAAAAAGCTCATTGTTGGTCCACAAACAAAAGCGAAACCTATGCTTATTGGTTGTGATATAGCGAGTTTGAACCAATCTGGGCATGGAGGAGGGACAATGCATCAATGTATCATGTCTGGTTTGTCCGGAGACACAGTGACGAGCGTTTCTTTGTCAAATCAGCGTTGTCAAATTTTGATGACGTAACCGCACTGATTCCGGAGCCTCTGAAAGTCCGGGAATGTTATGTGATACAGCACTGGAAAGCTGAGATTCTCTTCTTTATGCCAATCTTTGAATTGTATGAATCGGATCAGCGGATCAACAGTTATTAAACATTTAAGAGCAATACTTATTTTCAGCCGCGGGCGGCTGTCTCGGTCTTTAAAGGTTAAAACCGTTGATATGCAATTGTTCATGGTATGATAATCGTGCACGTTCAAATCGTGGTAGACCGTCATACCGGTATATTGTTACAACCCTAGTGTGCACTATAATTTTCCATGCCACAAGTGTGTATAAGAGTGCAATTACTCATCACAATTTATGGTTATTACCAATGAGATAGAATAAGAGCCCACTTCCCCCTATAAAACAAAACGGTGAAAATGCATCATAGTTCATCCTTGGGAAGTCACGGTCAGTAAAGTTCAATGAGCCTGATGTTTGAGAGAGTGACAGAAATGCCACCCAAACACGTCATGGCCACTGACATTCGCCATGACAGCCCCACGGGCAGCGAGGGATGGACAGCTCCTCTCCGTGGCCTTTCCTCCCACTATCACACGTCTCCATGCCGGGTCAGGGTCAATGACGCAACCACAGCCCAGAGCCACAAGAGCACACGCTACACCTTGGGAAGTACGCCACTTGTCATATACCATGACGGAATAGTACAAACAAAAAATTTGGGGGTGGGGATGGGGGGGTTAAGGTTTTGAAAAAAGCTGACCTGCACTAATGCAAAATAAAAAACGGCAGCTAGAGCTTCACTCTGAAAATGTAGTGATTAAGACTCAATTAAACTTTATTTATAACTTCTGCAGCGAGCAACACCACTGATGCAGCGCAGACGGATCCACAATGCAGTTCGGCAACACCTGACGTCACCCATTCCAAGTCAATGGGAAGCGTTAAAGCTCACACACAGAAACACAAACACACAGAGACAAACATAAACACAAACACACACACGCATAAGTGAACACAAATCCGCGATAGTGGTCTGTGCTACCTGTTGTGGTCCGTCTCCGTTGACGATGTTGGCCGGGTGTGGAGGCGGCGGCGGCGAGCTGAGCATCGGGATGTCCTGACTGAGCAACTGGCCGGACTCCAGCGGGGAGGACGAGTGTTCAGCCATGACTCCGTCATCCACACTACAGGAGAGACACTGCCTGCTCCTGAAAACACAGAACACTCCGTCACACCAAGTTGTTCACAAGAAGTTATGGTATATTAAGACATGTGCACGCCAAGACGTTTTTTGCAAGTATTTTCACGTTGGCACACTGTCTTGACTAGTGCGGTTGAATGACCTTTGTGCTGGGAGCACTGTACCAATGTGGCGGCGCTGTTGACGCATGCTCAGGGTCCGTATGCGATATCTAGTGTATATATCTATGATTTACTTCACGTTAGGGCTGTGCAATTAATCGAAAATCCGATTTCGATTATGGCTTCTAACGAATATGAAAAGCCATTAATTGAGATAAACGATTATCGCATCATATACCAAAAGCGCGAAACACCGCGTGCTTATGTGTGTGTGCAACACACGCAAAAGCACGCGGTCAGCATTCGGTTTCATTCGCACACTGAGACGAGCAGAGGAGCGCAGACATCTAAAGTAATCTTAACATGAGCGCTTTAATGGTCAAATAGGTGTCAAAATGCGGTGTTTAGTGATTATTCATATTAACCCTCATTTGCGTAATAAACAAACGAGTTGAGAATCAAAAGACGCGTGAAAGAGAAACCATTAAAGTGACAGTGCGAAATGCTGCCGCCTGTTTTATCATTAATCAAACAACGAGAAAATTCCTCACTGCTCCTGACTGAAGGATTTTTGAGCTAAAGTGTTTTTCTTAGGGTGAAGATGCTTAGATCTCAGTTTGTTTTATATTTTTATTCTATTGTATTTGATTCTCTTTCCTTTGAAGGGTGGAAAATAACTGTATATATATACAGTTGAAGTCAGAATATTAGCCCTTCTGAATATTAGCAACACTTTTCCTCCAATTTCTGTTTAATGGAAAGAAGATTTTTTTTACTTATTTCTGAACATAATAGTTTTGATATCTCATGTCTAATTACTGATTTGTTTTATCTTTGCTATGATGACAGTACATAACATTTTACTAGATGTTTTTCAAAATACAAGCATTCAGATTAAAGTGCAATTCAAAGGCTTAATTAGAGTAATTAGGGAAGTCATTGTATAACAGTAGTTTCTTCTGCAGACAATCAAAACATATATTGCTTAAGGGGGCTGTTGTAAAAAAATAAATGAGTGAAAAGAAGAGAGAACCCAGTCCAGGAGACTCGAAACAAGCAGAATTCCTTTATTGAGACGTGTTGGTTAATCTGCAGTCATACAGCGTCTTTAAGATGTCCATGTGTCTGCAAGAGCCTACTAGAGGTCCGCAGTCTGCAAGTTCTTTCACAAGTCTCTCACAGGTCTGAATTGAGACAAAGATTTCATGTCTATATTGTGTTCTTAGGAGGAGGGGATTTGGCTAAACAAAGCATGCAAATTAAGAGTTGGAGTCAGCATGGCATAGGTGTTAAAAAACGGCCCAGCTACTGACCACACAAGTTAATCAACATAGGGTTTCTGTAGCATAAAAGCAACACCCGAAGACAAAGACAGAGTCGTTTAAAGCATTTGCATCACTGGCTTAGGGTGTAGTCAGAAAGATAAAGGTTAAATGTCCCTCCTAGCTGGGATGTTAATGAAATTATATAATTAAAAACCAAAGAATATAACTTTTCAGTTATACGTAGATTATTGTTCATTTGGAATTAGTTGATAGAAATTTATATTTCCACAGGGCTAATAATATTGACCTTAAAATGGGTTTCAAAATATTTAAACCTGCTTTTATTCTAGCTAAAATAAAACAAATAAGACTTTCTCCAGAAGAAAAAACAATATTAGAGGAAATACTGTTTTAAATTCCTTGCTCTGTTTAACATATTTTGGGAAATAGTTATTTAAAAAAACAAAATTCTCAGGAGCGCTAATAATTTTGACTTCAACTGATAATCGTTTAGAATAATCAAGATTACAATTATGACCAAAATAATCGTGATCATGATTTTTTTCCAAAATCGAGCAGCCCTACTTCACGTCAAGCTATCTTTACATTGTTTTGAACAGGTTGCTGAGCAATATAAACGTAGTCCTAAAACTCAACAACTTAAAGAAAAAAAGAAGAAAAAAAAAGTATTTCCATCAACTTCGTCCCCAGTCAGCCAGTTCAGATAAACAGTATATTGTCTTGTCAGGGTCAGTCGTGGTTTCGAGTGCGTCAAATGCATGAATCTAACTTTATTCACTTTTTATTTGTGGTTATTTTAGAATTGTGCGTAAGAGAGAGTGAAAAAGTAGCCTATTTTAAGCTCAATTCATTGTATTCAGGGTCAGTTTGACCTGTCTGGGTGGCACGCGGAAGGAATAAAAATATGCCATTTGTTCACTGCCACGTCCACACACACACAACGAATAAACTCATAGTATGGCGTTCAGTTGGTGTGAATCTCTCTCTCTCTCTCTCTCTCTCTCTCTCTCTCTCTCTTTCATGTATGAGACTGGCAATGAGTCACAAGCAGAAGGTAATAAGGAGGAAATGACATGTGTCCTTGAAGCTCATTAGCATCAGGCGCATGCGCTCTCGGCGACGGCAGCGATCAGACTAATCCGTTAACTAGTCCCCTACTTAAACCCACACACCAACTCAGGTTATGGGGGTGATGGTGCTCAACAAGACCAATCCTGCTAAGACCGAACAAAGCACTTTTCAGCACATGCGGGCTTTAGGGAGATGCTGAATGAAGTGCCTGCGCCTGGATGTAACCACAAGTTTGACACTTCGGTGCTAAAGATACTGAAGACATCATATCAAACCATTTTTCTGACCTCAAAAACACTTCAGAAGAGGGTTTGGGGTTGCCAGACTACCAGTTCTTAATAAAAGAGACTAGTGTTGTCAAAAACATACTTAAGTATCGATACTGGAATATTTAAAATGATATAATTTTGCTTTTGGTTAGTAGCAATACAGGCTTTGCTCTTTCGAAGTATTGAAAATCGTATAAAATATTGATACTTTTCATGGTATCGTATTCCAGTATCACTAGTTTCTATGTCTAATGTTTTTTCATTTGTACGTTTGTTTTATCAGGGGTGACTCAATTGTATTTTCTGTCTATTTCAGTGTTGTCGCGATAAAGGAATGTCAAACTTCGATACGACATCAAGAAAAATATCGATATTCGATACTTCAAGGAAGTTCATGGGACACTGCTGAGTGCGAGAGAGCAAAGGTGGTATCGACTCTTAACCAAAAGATCATATCGTTTTAAAAAT
>NC_141035.1:3097500-3180000 GCF_052040795.2 Danio rerio
TAACCATGACTGCACATCTGCAGCGCCATCACCCAGCAATACGCTTATTTCACGCGGCCGCCATTTTAAAGAACCAAAGCGAGGCTGCGGTGGGAAGAAACCCGGAAGTGTAGGAACTGCACTGTAAACATTGCAGTAACATGCTGTGGACTACAAACCTCCAGCTGTTGCCGAGATTTCAAAATGCAGAAATGGTGTAAACATTACTTCAATATCATTCAGTAAGTTTGTTTTAAACCATTAAAAGCAATTTAGCATCAAACAAGATGACAATCTCAGTGATACGCTTAAGTGTCCTCCTAGGCTTCAGTTCAGGGCACCAGTTAAACACCGTGAGGACGCTTCCCTGCTTCAGTCTATGTAACCCGGTGAGTGATAAAACACTGCAGTCCTCTGCAGCACACCCTCATGTTGTGAGTAATAGTGTTGTCCCGGTACTGAAGTTTTAAACCCGGCTATTTCCCGCTAATATGGAAGCGCCGCTGAGCGCAGATAACTCGACTGATCTTCACGGCTTCGCGCTTCAGTCTCCGTGTATCTGTGTTTGCTGATGGAGACTGGAATCCGAAGCAGAAGCTCGTCTCGTCTGCTCAGTAAACAGCGGTGGGTGAACTGATGACCTTCTCGGCCAATCACAATCATTTCTGTTGAACACGTGAACACAATGGCAAATCAGCGCTGTTTTAAGAAAGCCATCAACATTGCCTTAAATGTTAGCGAGAAATTGTCGTTTTTTCTTTTAATTCAGTATCGTGACGAGTCTAATATAGTAAAAGAATCAGTTCATTAACTCGAGTTTGATAAATGGCATCTAAAACGTGTGTTTTGGAAAGAAAACGTTAGCTAACTAGTGCCATTTCCCTTAACTTAGCTAAAAATGAGCTCTGATATCCCTTTTTATTTTCACCATTCATTCAGAACGGACCTTCGGGTCACCCGGAAGGCGGAGAAATCATAAAATTGTGTCACTTTCTCTTTGCTGATAAGATATATAGCCAGTTACACAACATTCCTACGTAACTCCCAATGATACTTCCGGGTTTCTTCCCACCATGGCCTTGATTTCGCTTTTGAAAATGGCAGCCGCGTGAAATCAGTCTATATCACTGTCTGAAGGCAGGATAGCAGAGAAGGTAATAAAGTCCTCCAAATAGCAACAATCCCTCGCTGAATCTTTCAAGCAAACATACCCAACTGGTTCCGAGACACATAAAATAACAAAGGCAGTGCGGGTGATTATTGCTGAAGATTTGCAGCCGTTTTAGGTGATTGGTGATGCGGGCTTGTATCATCTTATAAAAGCACTCGATCCGCGTTACAGACTACAGTCTCGCATTTTTTCAGCACCGAGATAATTAAGATATGTGTTTATTTATGTTTACTGAAGTACAAATATGTTTATTTGAAATGGCCAATTTATCTTTATTAAATTCACATGTGTGTTTATTTTCAAAGTGTTGGATTTTATGTGTTCCCCAGTTTGCACATGGGCTACCAGCAGCTGTCAGACTTCAGTGTTCTTTTTTTTTTTATACAATACACTAGGAACTAGTGTACTTTTCTTGACTTTTAAGTAAAACAAAATGAGTATTGCAATGAATTGTTTTTACTCTTTTCTCCTTAACCTCTTACTGTTCCTATTGCCTATAGAATAAAAAAATAAAAACACATGTCAAGCCATGAGAATCGTTCCGAAAGCCGTGTTAAAAAACCGAAATATGTATTGAACCGAGGGCTGTTTTGTTGCATCCCTAATAACTACACTTTTTTAGCTCTATGGCTCCTCGGCTATGGACCTCACTGCCACTAGATCTTAAGAGCAGTGATAGTCTTCAAAACTTTAAATCATGTCTAAAGACTAGGGGTGTAACGATTTATCATTGTACGATTTATTGCGATGCAAAAATGTCACAATATGCATCGTGGCGTTATGACGATTTGATTACGATATGACGTCCGTTTTCTCTTATTAGTTGAGCTGATTGCACGTGAGCTACGTTCCACCTGCTGTCGCACGTGAGTTCAGATTGCAGCAGCAGTAATGTTAGCAGACCAAGATGAGTGGAGCTGAAATAGAGGATGGCCCATCCACTCAAAATCAGACGTCTGGCAACATTTCGGTTGTACAGTCATTGCTTTAGAATCATCCGCTTTTTGACACGCATACTGGGTCAAACATCCTAAGTTTTAATGTCTTCACAGTGATTTACATACTTTGCACAGCAACAGGGATACCTCCTAATGGTGTTGAAAGAGTCACATACTGTATTTATAAGGTACAATTCACCCTAAAATATCATTCTGTCTTCATATAATGTTCCCGCCACAAAATCACACATGACGTGAGCTGACCATGAGCTGTTACTACAGAGGGCGGACTTTGATAGACGCGCGCGTATGGCAAGCCGTTTTAGCATTTAAACCTTTGTTCTGACTATCCATAAATATATTTAGAGATATCTCTAATTATATTTTGACTAGTCATAATTATAATTCGACTAGTCAGAAGGACAATTAGAGATATCTGCAATTACAATTGTACTAGTACAAAATCAGATTGGAGATATCTGCAAATATATTATGACTAGTCATATTCCTCCATTGACTTCCATTGAAAAATATTTGCAGATATCTCTAAATGAGTTTTGACTAGTCACAATTGTAATTAGAGATATCTCTAAATGAATTTATTTAAATATGAATTAAATACCTGGAAATGTCGATTTTTTTTTTTGCACACACAAAAAACGCAAGTGACCAAGCAAAGCCTTAAGCTCTTACTGTTAAATTCAATTGAATAGAAAGCTTTTTTTTTTGCACCTTTACTTAAATTGTTCCTTAATTTTGTCTCTGTCATTTCAATAATATTTTTAAGAAGCTTTAAAATTGTTTTATTTTCCAGTGACAGGCCTGTTTAATTTATTTTCCTAAACAAGGTTCAGTTTAACAAGTTGAAACAAAAGAAATACATAAAAATAGTTTACTTGGTAAAATTTGCATTTCAGTTTAATTTTACATTTTTATTCCAAATATCGTGATACATATCGAATCGTGAACACTATATCGTGATACACATCGTATCGTGAGCTGAGTGTATCGTTACACCCCTACTAAAGACCCATCTTTTTAAGCAGGCTTTTACTTAACATTTTTTTTAATCATGTTTTTATTATGTTCTTTTACGTTCGCTATTGTGTTTTAACTTGTTTGGTCAATGATTGTTTTTAGTAATGTTTAATTTGTTTAGCATGTCTGCTGATGCTTATTGTAAGGCGACCTTGGGTGTCTAGAAAGGCGCCATTTACAAATAAAATGAATTATTATTATTATTATTATTACTTTAAAAACACATTAGCTGTGGAAAATATCACTAGAGTGCATGTAAGATATAATATTTCTACTTGTGCTTAATTCAGTGTGTTACTTTGCCATTTTTTTGGAGCTAATAACAAAATTCATCAGACATTTCTGCCTGAAAATACATGAGTAAGATGTTCCCACGAATTTATAATAAGGTCTGGCCTGATTTCAAGCTATCAGATGTTCTTGCAAGTGAACATGTTCTGATTGTGAGTCATTTCAGTTTCAGTGGTAAGAACATGCGTTTTCGGATCGTCCAAACAAGGTAGTTTCGGTTGCGGGTTGATTTGCACAGCTGTTGAACATTTTTTGGTCAAACCACTTCAAGTCAACTCCTGTCTTCATTGTGTGCATTATGGGCCCATGCGATATTTCAGTTTTTCTTTTTAAATGAATCTGCAAAAATGTCAACAATTCTTTGTTTTTCTGTCAATATGGGGTGCACATGAGATGTGTGTACGTTAATGAGTGGTAAATATGAACTTAAATGATTTTAGCAAATGGCTGCAATATTACAAGGGGTTAAAGGGGTTACTGTATGCATGTATGTATATTTTAACACACTCACCGGCCAGTTTATTAGGTACACCTGTCCAACCACTAGTTAACGCATATTTCTAATCAGCCAATCGCATGGCAGCACCTCAATGCATTTAGGCATGTAGACATGGTCATGAGGATCTGCTGCAGTTCAAATCGAGCATCAGAATGGGGACGAAAGGGGATTTAAGTGACTTTGAACATTGGTTAAACTTGTTGGTGCCAGACGGGCTGGTCTGAGTATTTCAGAAAATGCTTATCTACTGGGATTTTCACACACAACCATCTCTAGGCTTTAAAGAGAATGGGCTGATCAAGAGGAAATATCCAGAGAGCGGCAGTTCTGTGGGCGCAAATGCCTTGTTGATGCCAGAGGAGAATGGCCAGACTGGTTCCAGCTGATAGAAAGGCAACATTAACTCAAATAAGCACTCGTTACAACCGAGCTCTGCAGAAGAGCATCTCTGAACACACAACACGTCCAACCTTGAGGCGGATGGGCTACAGCAGCAGAAGAGCACACCGGGTGCCACTCCTGTCAGCTAAGAACAGGAAACTGAGGCTACAATTCACACAGGCTCACCAAAACTGGACAATAGAAGATTGGAGAAATGTTGCCTGGTCTGAAGAGTCGATTTCTGCTGCGACATTCGGATGGTCGGGTCAGAATTTGGCATCAACAACATGAAAGCATGGATCCATCCTGCCTTGCATCAGCGGTTCAGGCTGGTGATGGTAGTGTAATGGTGTGGGGGAGATTTTCTTGCCATATTTTGGGCACATTAGTACCAATTGAGCATCGTGTCAACGCCACAGCCTACCTGAGTATTGTTGCTGACCATGTCCATGCCTTAATGACCACAGCTGCCCTATCTTCTGATGGCTACTTTTAGCAGAATATCACACCATGTCATAAAGCCTAAACACACAACAGCGTGGAAGAAATAAAAAGCCTTACATTAGATCATAATGTTAACGTTTAGCCTTAACAAGCAACACCGGCAACGGTGTTTAATGCCACTATGAACGCCAGCACCGAATTCACCATTTATTTTATATAGACTACTTTTGGGCTTTTCTAAATGAACTGTTGCTGTTTATTTGAGTTTGAAAAAAGGAGAACGAAAAGCTTTATTTAGAAACAAACCTTTATTTCTGTTGTTTGTATCTCTTTGTTTAATTGTATTTAAGCAAATTCGGAAAAGTAATTTTGTATAGCAGATTGGTTATCTCTAATATTTATGTTAATTGGTATGAGATAGAGCACAGGTGGCCAACCCTGTTCCTGGAGAGCCACCTTCCTGCAGATTTCATTTGCAACCCATATCAAACACACCTGCCTGTAATTATCACGTGGTGTTCAGGTCCTAATTAATTGGTTCAGGTGTGTTTGATATGGATAGCAACTGAAATCTGCAGGAAGGTGGCTCACCAGGAACAGGGTTGGCCATCCCTGAGGTAGACCATTGTAATTTATAAGAATTCAGGGCCCTTACATTGCAATTAGGAAAGGGCGCTACAGAAGTATAAATCAGCATTTAGCCTTTACACGCAACGCAGCACCAAGGAAAGGGAAAAAGGTAACACTAGATAGCTATTTCATATAGCAGCTATATGACCTTTAGGGTGCTTTCACACCTACACTTTTGTTTTGGAACGTGTCTCGTTTGACCAGTTAGCGCGGTTCGTTTGGCATATGTGAACAGGGCAATCGCGCTCTGTTCTGCACCAAAGTAATCGCTCCGAAATCGCTTGAATGAGGTGGTCTCGGCTCGATTGAAACGAACCCTGGAGCGATTTGATTGCAGTGAGAAAGCGATTCGATCCGAGCGCGGTTATATCACAGTGTTTTATGGATATGTAATAGGCTTACGGCTATATGAAGAGAGAATTATGAGTAAGGCGGGAAGTTTCACGAGTCTCCGGATGCCCGCAAACGAGTGATGATCTCCCGGTAACCTGGCGTCTCCCTCCCGGTCCTCAAATAGGCATTGTCGCGCACCCTTCTCACCCCTCCCCACTGCATCTCTCCTCAGACACATCACACGCGTGCATCTTGTCAATCACCACCAAACCACTACCTCTCCTGACAGCTGAGCGGGACGCTGCAAAATAAACCCTGACACTCTGACCAATGTGAGGAGAGTTTACTCGCACGTGACTTGTTTTAGCTCTTTTGGTTCGATTAGAAACTTTGCAGTGTGAAAGCGAACCAAGCAAAGAGCAACAATGTAACAATTGTAATCTCTGTTTCGGAACAACTGAATCGATTCACAGGTGTGAATGCACCCTAAAACCTGATTTATACTTCTGCGTCAAGTGACCGGCGTAACCCACGGCGCATGCAACGCGCGTGGCTGTGCATTTATACTTCTGCGCGCTGTCTCTGTTGGTCTGCATTAACACTTCCGAAACGCTAGTGGGCAGTGAGGTGTAAATGTTCCTCTGTGTCGAGTTTCTTGCTGCTGTTTTGCTTGCTCATTTTGAGACAGGAACCGGCGGACGTGCAACAACTTTAACTATGAGGTAAACACTAAACAAAACTTTCCATCCGGAGCTCCTTCACGGGACTCCACACTTGTAAACAATCGCTCGCGCCATTCGCGCAGCTCTCGGTCCCGCCCAGACTCGTCACCGCTACCAAGTCGACCAATCACAGAGCTTACGCTACGTGTCGATGCGACGTGTAGTTACATTTTTGAGAGGTGCACGTCAGTGATGGCAACGGCGAAGGGCTATGCGTCAGCGCCGTAGCATACGCCGGCGTTTGACGCAGAAGTATAAATCAGCCTTTAGCCAAACTGGCACGGCGCTGGCGTTAACACGGCTTCTTCATCTCAAGTTAAGACTATTTTCTGTCCTTTACTCTAGCTGTCTTACTTTTTTCCATCACTCAGGTGCTTTTCTCTTTGCTCGAGTCTATTATTTTTTGCATTGAATATTTTTTAAATGGATTCAATCGAACAATTCGATTAAAAGTGTCAGCCATAACAACAATACAGCATATTTTTCCATTATCGTGCAGAACTAGATCAGATCATTAATAGCATGTTATTACCAGATGTTAGGGCTGTGCAATTAATCAAAAACGGGTTTCGATTTCGATTTTTGCTTCTAACGATTATGAAAAACCATTCATCGAGATAAACGATTATTCTATCACATACCGCCCCCTTTCCAGTTGTACATATTTGTTGCTCTGCAAAGCTCAGTTCCATGTGAACATTACTAAAAGCATGTGCTGTACTGTAACGTCTGCAGCACGGGATGCGCATCATTCATATTTTTAAAAGTGCGAAAGAGCACATTAGCGATTATTCATAACTAATTAATTATCTTCAGCGTTCAACGCTAAAGATTTTTTCTACTGGTCCGATCGGGTCAGTGGTTCAGATTTTTACTTGCCTTACCAAAATTTTCACTGGCCCCACCAAAAAAAGGGAAGTTAATAGCTATTTTTAGCCACATATTTTAAATATGCGTGTGTGGCAAAAATAAAGTCTTTGAATCTAGAATTTCAATACTTCAAAACATGTTAATAAAAGTGTTATGCAAACAAAAAGAGCAGAGGAAAATGTGGAGGTATTTTATTGCGGTTCGAAATTATTTAACAAAAGGTGGCTGACTTGTCAAACTGACGGCAAACTGTGCAAAACATCACTTTATTTATTTATTTTTTTGTCGCGTTGTTTACAAGACGTTAGAAGCAGACATTTTCTTTTAGCCTTATAATTTGATGTTGCCAACATGTTGCCGTCTCTTCGCTGTATTGGTTGTTACCATGTTACAGAAAAAATAGCATTCTCAAAACATCAAATCACATAAGAGGAACCGAAAAGCAATATAGTCTTGACGACACACAGAGACGGAAGTGTTTAAAGACTTAAAAGAACAAACTTAAAATGCACGCAACTGACAAATAGTCGCAGACAAATTAAATGTTAGTGACAAGGCAGCACTGCCCCAATCGGGCCAGTAATGATTCTGTCTACTGTCCCAAGCGTCTCTCACGCTGGCCCTGGGCCACCGGGCAGTCCTTATTGTTGAGTCCTGATCTTTGCTATGATGACGGCACATAACATTTGACTAGATATTTTTCAAGCTACTAGTATTCAGCTTAAAGTGACATTCAAAGGCTTAATTAGGGTAAGTCATTATATAACAGTATCTGCAGACAATCAAATATATATATATTGCTTAAAGGGGCTAATAATGTCGAGCTATTAAAATAGGTTTCAAAAAATTTAAACCTGCTTTTATTCTAGCCGGAATAAAACAAATAAGCCTTTATCCTGAAGAACAAATATTATAGGAAATACTGTAAAAAAAAATCCTCTGTTAGACATCATTTGGAAAATATTTTTATATAAAAATGAATTCAAAGAAGGGCGAATAATTTTGACTTCAACTGATAATCGTTTTGAATAATCCTGATTGCAATATAATCGTGATTATGATTTTTCCCATAATCGAGCAGCCCTACCAGATGTAAACATGGCCTAAAATTCTCATCACAATCTACAATACCTGTAGACATTCTATCAGAAGCTCACTTTTCAGTCCAAAATAAAAGCAAAACAAGTTTGCTCTATGCAGAGATTGATGACAGATCTATATCAAAGCACTGATGCATGTGAATGATGGCAGCTTACATGCCATAAAGCCAATGGAAAATGAATGAACAACACATGATTTTAAAGTTGCCATTAAACGAGATTCTGTTACAAACCCAAACATGTTCCATAACTATAAAAGAAGAGACATCTGGCACTGAAAGTTAATGAAATAGCCGCACTGTTGTACACGAGGAGGCTATAATATTTCAGGGAAAAGTGCAGACTCATTCAAAAAAAAAAAAAAGATACAGGGTCAGCGAGTCCGAGTCTCAAAACAAGATGAGTAAATGTAGCACAGCATGACGGCCTAAAACAAGCAATAATATTTGCATAGTTATTAGCCGTAGTTCTATTAATAAATAACCAACAGTGTCCTGCAGTGCCATGATGGAAAACTCCAGCTGTAAAACAGCCCAGGTTTTAGACAACGCTATTTTATGTATCGTCCTAACTGTCCTCCTTAATGGGATAGTACACCGCAAAAATTAAGATTTGCTCACTATTTACTCTCCCTAAAGTGACTCCAAACCTTTATGAGTTTCTTTCTTCTGTAGATTACAAAATTACACATTTTGAAGAAAGTTGGAAACCTGTAACCACTGATTTCCAAAGTAGAAAAAACTGTATGGAAGTCAATGTTTACAGGTTTCCAGCTTTCTTCAAAATATCTTATTTTTGGGTCAAGTTTTGTGGTGAACGACTCCTTTAACTAAAGGTTAATGACATTTTTTATGTTCAAGATTTTGACTACTTCATAATAAACCCTTCATGAGTTTTGATTCATTAAAATGGGATATAAATTGAGAAATCAATAAATAAGACAACAAATAAGAGCTCTTCACACCATAAAAACACCAAGCAAGTATACGATAAACAAAGTACAGAAACTGGTTGAATGCGAATAAAAAATCTTTAATGGTGTCTAGACATGCTACAGTAGCCTGTTTTCTACTGTCCCACGTCTTTTAAAGAGCAAGTTCTGAACATTCTTTTCTATCATGCCACGTCTTTTAAAGATCTAAACATTGCTTTTTATATCGCACAATGTCTTTTAAAGTTCTGAACATTGCTTTTTATATCGCACAATGTCTTTTAAAGTTCTGAACATTGCTTTCTATTGCACACCATAAGGCTCTATTTTGACAATCTAGGCAAATAGTCCAGGGCGCAAACGCCTTAAGGGCATGTCAGAATCCTTTTGCTATTTTAAGGATGAAAACATCCGCTATGCGCCGTGGCGCATGGTCTAACAGGGTTGAGCTTATTCTCTTAACGTGTTATAGGTGTGTTTTAAGAATAAACCAATCAGAGTCTCATCTCCCATTTTTTTTAGGAGTCAGTTGCGTTGCACCATGGTGCATTTGCCATTTACATGGCGGACTTTGTAAGTGGAAAAACTGAACGCTTCACTAGAGAGAAAACAGTTAAACAGAGCATCTGCAGCGCGAGAATGACAGAATGAGCCTCCTCATTCTTTACTTTCACTTTCACTCTCTTGGACAAGGAAACGTGTTGTGCACACAGACATTCATTAGCCTATACATAATTAATTTAGTTTATCAAGCGCAAATATTTGCCTTAAAACTATTTCTAAATTCAGTTCCAATTTCCAGCAAACGAATAAATAAACAATAATAATGAGTTATATTCAAATACACATGCTGCCCCGTATGGTCTGAAACCTGACAGGTGGACAAATCTAAGCTTATTTTTAGTAAAACTAAAACTAAAAATATGCATATATTATAAAAAATAAAAAAGATTAAATAAAAAAAACTGCTAATAATAATAAAAAATAAAAAATACTGCTAATAATAATAAAAAATAATAATAACAAATAAAAAATACTGCTAATAATAAAAAAATTTATACAGAAGCAAATTGTTATGAATAAACTGAAAAAGCCTCCCGAGATGAAGGCATGGATATATTTATATTTATGTAGGCTAGAAAATAAAAGTTTTTTAACAGTTTAATCCTTAATATTTATATTAGGGGTGTCAAAATTAATTGTTGCTTTGGTGCACAGTGATGCAGACGCGGACAATTCGGTATCGGTTCAGTAATAATCATAACCGGTTATTATGTACTGACGTCATTTATCTCCTATGCTCTCTGTCGCGAGGGAGGTGAGCGAGAGTATTTACAACACTCAGTCAACGCAGGGCCGGTCCGTGGCATAGGCACCATAGGCAAATTCTAAGGGCGCTGTATATCCAGGGGGGCGCCAGAAATTAACGCGGTTCAGTTGGTTTTGTTTTCAATATTCTTGACACACATTCAGTTACAGACGGCAATAACTCAAAAACCTCTGACCCTAAAAAGATCTAAAGTGTGTCTCCTACAAAAAGACAAAGCTGGTTATGTTTCACAGCTGTCTTTCTTTTTTTTTTTCGCTCCACACTACGAGCACTGCTCCGTTTAAGCCCTCGCAATATGTGTTTAGCCGGGAGAGCTCGCGCTGAGAGGAGCTTTAAGCAAGGGACCGTCGGAAAAGTGCTTCTTTTTTTTCGTTTTTTTTTTTCGTTTTCGCTTCTCTGCTCCGCTCTTCGCGAGCTCTCCCTGTTGCGAGGGCTTAAGTGTGTGAGTGTGTGTGTGCGTGTGTGTGTGTTTGTGTCTTTGGTGCTGTCTATGTTTGTGTTTGAATGAGAGACAGTGTGGTGCATTGTCTCTGTGTTTTTACAGACAGCTTGTTATAGCCTCTCCTCTAAAATATAACACTGTATATGGAATGCATCGTCAATGCACCGTGATGCACCGAAATATCGAATTGAACCGAATCGAAGGCATGATAATCGTAACCGAACCGTGAGACCAGTAAAGGTTCACACCTCTAATTTACATCCTATATATATATATATATATATATATATATATATATATATATATATATATATATATATATATATATATATATATATATATATATATATATATATATATATCCTTATTATATCCTTTAAACATGCTTAATATTGTAATTATTTTTCATTTGTAAAAACTTGAGCTAATCACAATAAAGGCTATTGTTTACTGAAAGACCTTAACAAATTCGCCTAAATCAACTCAATATTTTTTAGAGAAGACACATCATCTTTGCAAACAGTGTAACTAAAGTGTTAGTATAACTAGTATGACTCAGTAAGGTAACCGAGGAACATATTAGCATAATTTAATAAAAATAACATGCCATGACCCCTTAAGAGGAGAAAAAGAAAAGATTTGTAGTCAATTCACATGTACCAGAAAGCAATACTGAACATTTATGTCATCTGGTGGTAAACGACATAATAACAGTGGATGAAGATGGACTGAGCAGACTTTTAAAGGTAAAGTGTGCCTTTTATTTCTTAACATGCAAGAAAACCGAAGTCCTGTGGCTCCATTCAAAACACTACACACTGTTTCAATTGAGTGTCTTAATGAGTCCATTCAACAGCGTGAGTTTGGGAAGTTTGTCGTTTGTACCAAAAATTGAGAAAGATTAATTAGATCATGATGATGATGATGATGAATATAATAATAGTAAAAACAATAACACTAATAAGAATAAATTATTAAATAAATGTTTGTTTGCAGAAATGACACAATACTTGAGGTCAAAAGCCCAAACTACAGACAATATTAGAGTTTAAATACTAAACCCTGACTTTTACATGCATACAGATATTTATACCCCAACACCCACCATAATGTAAGTACAGTAGTTATAATGAGAATTATTTATATTATTAATTAAATTACCTATTAAATAGTATTTTATTAACATATGGCCAAACTTCAACTTGCACGGCAATGTAAATACAGTAATTATAACGAGAATTATTTACATTACTTATTAAATTGCCCATTAAATTGCATTTTATTAACGTCTACGCCGGCCCCAACCACTCACAGTAATGCAAATACAGTAATTATAACGAGAATTATTTATAATATTTATTAAATTGTCCATTAAATTGTATGTTATTAACATATACCAAAACTCCAAGCCTCTCAGCAATGTAAATACAGTAATAGGAATGAGAATTATTTATATTATTTATTAAAATTATACAATAAATTGTATTTTATTAACATATACCAAAACTCCAAGCCTCAAAGCAATGCAAATACAGCAATTATAACAAGATTTATTTATACTAACTATTAAATTACCCATTAAATTGTATTTTTATCATATACCCAAACTCAAAGCCTCACAGCAATGTAAGTAAAGTAATTATAATGAGAATTATTTACATTATTTAATAAATTATCCATTTAATTGTATTTTATTAGCATATACCCAAACTCCAGGCCTCATGGAAACGTAAATACAGTAATTATGACAAGATTTATTTATACTAATTATTAAATTACCCATTAAATTGTATTTTATTATCATATACCCAAACTCTAAGCCTCACAGCAATGTAAATACAGTAATTATAATGAGAATTATTTATATTATTTAGTTAATTACCTATTAAATTGTATATTAACATATACTCAAACTTCAAGACTCACACAGAATTGTAAATACAGTAACTATAATGAGAATTATTTATACTATTTATTGAATTGCCCATTAAATTGCATTATATTAACGTCTGGCCTACCCCAACCCCTCAAGGCAATGTATTTACAGTAATCATAACCAAATTTGTTTATATTATTATTAAAATTACACATTAAATAGCATAAACTCCCACCCTCACCGCAATGTAAATACAGTAATTATAATGAGAATTGTTTTAATTATTTATTAAATTGGCCATTAAATCGCATGTATTATTGTATACGCAAACTCCCACCCTCACCGCAATGTAAATACAGTAATTATAATGAGAATTATTTATATTATTTAGTTAGTTACCTATTAAATTGTATATTAACATATACCCAAACTGCAAGACTCACACAGCAATGTAAATACAGCAACTATAATGAGAATTAAACCCATTAAATTGCATTATATTAATGTCTGGCCTACCCAAACCCCTCACGGCAATGTAAATACAGGAATTACAACTAGATTTATTTATATCATTATAAAAATTACATATTAAATAGCATTTTATTAATATATACGCAAAGTCCCACCCTCACGGCAATGTAAATACAGTAATTATAATGAGAATTATTAACATTATTTATCAAATTACATTTTAATAACGTCTACCCTACCCCAACTCTAAACTTTGCAGTAAACTTACAGTATAGCTGTATCCCATGCAGACTTACATTAAATTTGGATTAATGTTTAACTAGCTGCTGTACATTGAGGTAAACCAGGTTTATATTCGCACATTCACCTTCTGAACATAATCCAATAGCAAATTCTAAATAGAGAACCAATATTAGCATTAGCAGCTAATGACTGTCAAAGCACAACATTGTTCACAGTCAACTAAACAGCGCTAATGTTGTTTTACACTCATATTTGAAGTCGAATGTTAAAAAAAGTAGCGTAATAAACAATATAAGAACCGTGTCACAAGTTGTCACGTTGTCCTCATAACAACAACAGACGTCATTAGAGTTAGCAAGTATGTATTAGCCTTTTAAAATTCTGCTTCCCCATTTAATTGAACGCCAAACTCCAAATATAAAACCAACTTTAGCTCAATCTCCAGCACTCCAAAGTGATGCCACCCCCAAACGCATGCACACTAGCGAGTAAGCGGAGTAGTGCTTTGAAACACAGCCCCGCAGAGTGAGTATAGTGACTGCAGCAGTATTTAATCTGCAGCTCTGTGATCAGATGACGTTGACGTGTGCACTTCCAGGCCCTTACTCTTATTTCTTACAAACACACTTTAAAACCACACACTTCCTATGATTGCTAAAATAAAAGTGCACTTAAAACAAAAAGACAGCCGGTCACATCTAACACGGAGCAGGGTAAATAACCGCACATTCACTATGGTGAAGGTCTGCACATTTACTAGCGTTAAACACAAATCATCCCTGCGAAACGTGAATCGACTCACCAAAAGCAAGTTCCGCTTTTTTAAATGTACTTCCCTCTCTTCTCTTCTTCGGGTTGATGTGTGTGTGTGTTTTGTGGAGGCTTTAAAGCACTAGGCCAGTGTGTGTGTGATCTGGATCTCTATAAGCTACGTGGCTCTTTCACACTTGAATATTACAGCAGTTTACAGTCTCAATCCTCATCCACTTGCTTTTTCTACGTCCGTAAACGTTCGGGGGTCGAACCAAGTCGCGATCTTCCCAAGCAAACAACTTTTCCCCGCGATTGTTGTTAGTTTTTACGGCCACCTCCATCCATTGCGAGCGCAGGGCTCTTCGAGCGTCTGGATAATCGCCATCATTTTCCGCTCAAGAATGTGTACACACACACACGCGTGCGCGCGCGCACACACGTCGTGCGCATGCGTATCCCGTCCTGTGCATTCCTCTTTCTTTCTGTACTTATGCAATACACTTGTTTTTTTTTTTTCATGCGATGTATCATCACTGGTTTGGAATGATTTACGTTCACATTGCTTTTCCAATGTTAATATGAGTGGTACTTTACACCTTAGGGACGTTATTTGTTATTTTAAAAACCAAAACAAGAAGCCACTGTGAACTTTCTTATACTTGCTGGGAAATTTTACTTTCACCAACAGAGGTTTCTTAAAAAAATCTAATCTTCATGGACTTCCTATGTGAAATAGAACATTTAATTAAATCACTTAGATTCTTAGATTAATTGATAATAAGAAATGTGCTTCTTTCTTGAGATCTTTCTTGCAAATATGATATAAATCTCTTTTTTATTGCATTATTTCTTTACAAATTATATATATATATATATATATATATATATATATATATATATATATATATATATATATATATATATATATGTAGACAGGTGGATTGGTGCAGCTGCTGCAGTAATGCGGTCGATGTACCGGTCAGTTGTGGTAAACAAGGAGCTGAGCTGAAGGCAAAGCTTTCGATTTACCGGTCAATCTACGTTCCTACTCTCACCTATGGTCATAAGCTTTGGGTCATGACCGAAAGGATAAGATCTTGAATACAAGTGGCCGAAATGAGTTTCCTTTGAAGGGTGGCAGGGCGCACTCTCAGAGCCGGTGCTCCTCCACATCGAGAGAAGTCAGCTGAGGTAGCTCTGGCATCTGTTTCGGACGCCTCCTGGACGCCTACCTAGGGAGGTGTTCCAGGCATATCCCACCGGGAGGAGGCTTCAAGGAAGACCCAGGACACGCTGGAGGGACTATGTCTCTCGGCTGGCCTGGGAACGCCTCGGGATCCCCACAGAGGAGCTGGAGGAAGTGTGGGGTTCTGCTGCCCCCACCCTGGAAAAGCAGCAGAAAATGAATAAATGAATGTATATATATATATATATATATATATATATATATATATATATATATATATATATATATATATATATATATATATATATATATATTTTTTTTTATATATATATATATATATATATATATATATATATATATATATATATATATATATATATATATATATATGTTTAATGTAACTTATTTTGGTTTGGCTATTTATCTTGTGTATCTAATGTGGTTATTGTGTAAAAGAACTGTTCTTTTTTTACTGTATTCTAAGTTGTATTATACAGTTTCTTGAAAATTAATACACGCAAAAAAAGTACTTATGCAATATTTGTTTTCTGGATGCAGGTTTTTGCTGTTTTTTTTATTCGTGTTGATTTGGAAAAGTAGGTGAATATTTTTGTAATACTGCATATTGTTTCAAGTCATCAGGCATTGTTTAGAATAAAAGGCATCAGATAACATTAACCTTTGTTATTCTTTGTTTATTATGTTTTTTATGGTGCTAGAAGTCTTAAAATTGGCTTTTGTATAAACTCCAGACGCCCTGAAAATGTAAAACTTGTGAAGTTTTTAATTTTCCCTCCTCAATGTAACCGACAGATGGCGCCAAGAAACAGTTAGTAAATCAAGAAAAGAAAAAATACGAATGAAATAAATGAAAAGTAATTTCAATAAAATGTGGTAATATACTGTTTAAAATGGCTTACAAAGTGTCAGTAAACACAAGGTTGTGTCATTTGAGCTGGGATTAAATATGCACACACACACACACACACACACACACACACACACACACACACACACACACACACACACACACACACAGCACTTCTTATTCTATACAGTACTTTTTATAGTTTTATATAGCACGTCTTTTTCTATATAACACTTCTTTTGGTTCTTTATAGCACTTATTCTATATAAAACGTCTTATGGTTCTACATAGCACTTCTTATTCTGTATAACACTTCCTATGGTTCTATATAGCACTTCTTATTCTATATAACACTTCTTATTCTATAAAACACTTCTTATAGTTCTAAATAACACTTCTCATTGTTCTATATTAGAATTCTTTTTCTATAAAACACTTCTTATGGTTCTATATAGCGCTTCATATGGTCATAGCACTTCTTATTGTTCTATATAGCAATTCTTATTCTATATAACATTTCTTAAGGTTATAGATAGCATTTCATGGGGTTCTGTAAAACACTTTTTATGGTTCTATATAGGTCTGCTTATTCTATATAGCACTTATGGTTTTATATAACACCTATATGGTTCTATATAGTACTTCCTATGATCATATATAGCACTTTTTATTGTTCTATATATAACTCTTTTTATAGTTCTAAATAGCACTTCTTGTGGTTCTATACAACACTTCTTATGGTTCTATAGCGCCATTTGACCAAGCTCTCTTCAGCACCGTGAAAGATTAGTGCTATATAGCATCATAAAAGGTTCCCCTATCATTATGAACCAAAGAACCACTTTTAAAGTTATTTAGCACCCTTTATAAAGTGTGGCTTCTTTTAAAAGATTAAATATATTATCGTACTGATTCCAAACTTTTGACTTTCATTGAAATAAATTATTCATTGCATTTAGTAAATGTTTATAAGTGGTTGCAAGCAATTCATATGGGCTGAATTTAAACAAAATTAAGTTGAACATTACTAAATTTTATTTGTTTAAATTCAGCCCATATAAATTGTTTGCAACCACTTGCCTTAGAAAACTTTAGTAAATCCAATGAATCATTTTTGTAAGTGTGGTACTATCTGTATATATTAGAATAACTCAAGTAAGCTATATAGTATAGTATTAAAGCTATATATCTCTTGGTGAAATCTGGCAACAAACTACTAAGGGAGGTAATGTAATAACAACTGCACCCATGAGATTTCCCAGAAGCATTTCTTGTTCTCTAGCTCTAAAGGTTCAATGACTCGCCAGTGTTGACTGTTCCTTCATACAGCAGCAGAGGGCGCCATTTTATCATGAGTTTCACGCTGAGTTTCATTCGACAATCTTTTCTAAATAAAAAAGGGAAGATGTCTATATATAATGTGATGAAAATAGTAATCCACATTCAGCAATTTACTCTTCACTAACTTAAAAATTTAAGGCAAGCAGCTTCAGGACATTATTATATAGATAGATAGATAGATAGATAGATAGATAGATAGATAGATAGATAGATAGATAGATAGATAGATAGGTAGGTAGGTAGGTACGTAGGTAGATAGATAGATAGATAGATAGATAGATAGATAGATAGATAGATAGATAGATAGATAGATAGATAGATAGATAGATAGATAGATAGATAGATAGATAGATAGATAGATAGATAGATAGACAATGTTTTAAAAGACTATTCATTTAACAAGCTTTAATAAAAAAACACACAGTTTATCACACACTGTACATGATTACAGACTTACAAAAAAGTCACAAAGTGTTCTCATTGGCCAACAGGCCTAGTGCATTTTGATTGGCCAAACACCTGAAACATGATACGGGAGAATGTAATGTCTTTTGCCATAATCACCAGTTTCTATTTTAGAAAAATCAACAGTAAAAACAAAACATCAGTGTAAGTTAGTCAGATTCTGACCATAAAAAACAGCCCACACATCTTTACAAGTAGCCTTATCTACCTATTTTTATATATTCTTCCTGGAAACCTTTAGAGGTTAATAGTAATATTTGTTCATCTTTAAATCTGTAGAAGATTGTGGAAGAAATATATGTGTGGCTCATTCATCTCATTGGCACAGAAAACACTGCGATTCCCTCTGACCCCAAAAATTTACTTTTTAGCAGGGTATATGACTGCTATTTTGACATAAAACTTCACATACATGTTGTGGAAGCACAGA
This sequence comes from Danio rerio, assembly GCF_052040795.2. Lineage (NCBI taxonomy): Eukaryota > Metazoa > Chordata > Actinopteri > Cypriniformes > Danionidae > Danio > Danio rerio. The sequence goes on from NC_141035.1 coordinate 3,116,233, forward strand.
AGTCTTACTTTACATCCTGTAAAAAGGCCAAATGGAGCTCTTTAATGCATGTTTTTGTCAGTTAAAGGGTCTATTTTGAGCTAGTCCATGCTTTGGCCACTTTAAAAGCAGTAGAAAGTGCATTACATTTGATTAGTTTTATAATTTAGATGCTTATTGGGTCAAATGTGTAGTGAGTCAAAGTTTAAGAACAATGAACACTTGATTTATTCCTTAAAAATAATGTAATGTTGTTTAACATTTCAAGGAATAGCACTGATTTGATAAGTAAGGATATGTACACCTGCCTGAATTAAACTCCAACATGCTTATGATGACTGAAATGCTATTTTTTTTTTTTTTTTTTTGAGACAACAATCAGCTAAAAGTAATAACTTATTAACACTTTCATTAAACGTAAAGCCGACAGAAAACTTCAGTCACAAGATGGCGCCAAGCAGTCAAGAACTGCTGCGTGAAAGATACACATAAATACGGATATAAACGTTTTCAAGAAAGGTCAAGATGATTTGAATTACCCGTATGAGCTTGTGTTATTAGTTTCAGCGGTTGTGATTTGGGATTAACATCATGAAATGTCTTGACTGACCAATCAGAATAAAGTACCTTTCAATTTCCACTCATTTAACTAAGAAATACTATGAAGGATTGTATTTTTTAACTAATGTTAACAAATATAAATAAATATTAAAAATTAATGTGTTGTATATTGAAAATAGCCTGCTAATAGAACATTGTTTTGAAGTGTGACCATTTTATATTACAATTGTTGTGATGTACGACTGTACATTAATATGTACATTACTATATATATATATATATATATATATATATATATATATATATATATATATATTAATATTGTACAATAAAAGTTTTCTGTATTTTGCGATCTATGATTTTTAAATGCTTTTTATGTGCATAATGGAGCTTTGATCTTTATTCCAACAATGTTTCATGTTAAAAAGTTGGAAAAAGTGACTTTTGTTGAAATTTTTAATAGTTTGAAGTGATATAATCAGTGTGTTGTTGTTAATTGAGCGTAATACAGTACTTTTATAATACTAATACACTAATACACTCCTCTAAAACAGTACTTACCGGTACTTTTTCTTTGTTATTTTACAGACTTAATTATATAGATATACATATATATATATATATGTATATATGTATATATATATGTGTGTGTGTGTGTGTGTGTGTGTGTGTGTATATATATATATATATATATATATATATATATATATATATATATATATATATATATATTCAACAGTTCTGTCTGGAATCTGATTGACTGATAGGCGTGCGATATTCTGCAAATAACAGCACTCGTCTAGCCTCTTCACCCTTCACCCTTGTGTATTACTCCGCCTACATACAGCAACAAGCAGAGGACGCTCTAGTTTGACAAATATTACAGCTGTTGGACAACATCATGTACTTTGAGGCTTTTTTAGTCGATAATGTAGTCGTTTAGATTGCAAATATGCAGTTTATCTTAGTAAGGATCTTTACTGAACAAATAAACAGCTTAAACCAGCCTAAGCCGATTAGGCTGGGAGGTGGGAGATGACCAGCGAAAACCAGCTTGACCAGCCTAGCCAGACTGGTAGCCCAACTAAAACCAGCTATATCCAGTTTAAACCAGGCTAACTGATTAACTGATCAAGCTGGAAGATTACCAGCTAAAACCAGGCTGGAAACCAGCATGAAAAAGGCCAAAACCCCTTTGAAACCAGGCTGATTGACCAGCTAAAACCAGCCAACCAATAGATGTGTTTAAGCTGTTTTTTCAGGATAGATAGTGCCTATTTTAAATATTTATAACTTCTGAGAGACAGCGCGTCGATGGCCATTAGCTTGTCATTGAGCGGAGCAAAGACAGTTGACGTTGTTTATCCACAAGATGGTGTCAGAGACTGCATAATAAGTCCTTCGAGGAGGAAAACATCGTAATTTTTAACTACAGCTGATCAGATCATTCTAGAACTGATAACTGGTAAGACTAGTTCAGTAAACAGAAAGAAAGAAGAAATGCCTGCATGTGTTTACTGTTTTTCCTTATCGCAAACACAATAGTATTCTGCTAGCGTTTGCATTGCTTTAGCTTTTTCAGGGGTTAAGTATTGTGATTTCCCGAATGCAACAAAGAAATATTGGGAAAGCCTTATAATTTTGAAATGTGAGTAAAAATCACTTGTTTTGTCATCACTTTAGACATTACGCTAGAGAAGCATTCAAACACTAGCTCTAAAGTGACGCTGGTGAAGTAGCAATGATTTCTGCTGTTGTGACATCAGCTGCGAATGTGAATGAATGGTGGAAGAAAGTAGTTCCTTATACAAAAGGGTTTTTGAGACTCTACTTGTTAGATTTTGTTTTTATCCACACAATTATGCCATCAAACTGCTTTAAAAACCCAATATTAAACTTGTAGCAGTGCGATATGACTTTACAGTTTATCGTCACTGGTGCACGCCTCCCAACCAGGGCAATATACAGCCATATCGCACTGCTACTTGTGTGATATTGCTCATATATAGTTTATATAAAGTTTTGTATACATTAAATTGTTTTAAACTACTGAAATGTCAACAAAAGTCTCTATGTTTAGCTGCAGAGTTAATATTTAAACACTAAAAGTGAAGACTGGAGTCCAACAATGCAATTCATGAGCATAAATAAACGGAAAACACCACTGAATCACAAAATATAGGCACAGTTAATTAACAGACATTGTTTGTTATGAACCAAAGTTTGCTATTAGCATAATAAGCACAACTTTTTTTGTTTGTTTTGCAAACGTATATACAAGTTCAGTCAACTCTAGACAGACACATAACCATCATGACTTGCGAGGTTAATCGAGTTCTTCCTTGTCGTGATCCAACACAGATATGGCCTTTTTTTCCGGGAATTTCCCCCTCTCAAGTCCCAACAGATCCCACAGACTTCATACCAGTCGTAATCGTCTCTCTTTATATGACATTTGTTTACGCTTTTACATTCTGCTCAATCATACAACTCTGTCTTCTGGGTGACTGGTGCTTCCAAAAGCGGATGAAGTTTTCCCCAACAAAAATGAACAGCAGCGGATCCAGACAGCTGTTTCCAGACGCCAGAACGTGTGTGACGACTGCCGCTTTTCTTAAAGTTTCGATGTAAAGGCAAGAATCGCCATAACCGTTGATTTTAATATCCCTCTCAGCCTCCAAAAATAGAGTTCGGACGACATGATAAGGCATGAAGCAGGCCAGGAAAATCAGTAAAACTATGATGACGAGAGAGCAGGACTTTTTCTGGTTGAACTGAGATCTTTGGTTCCTCTTCTTGAGCTTTATCAAATACACAGCCGCAAAGATATAACACACAGAGATGATCGCGAAAGGCACGACAAATCCCAAAAACAGCACACCACGGTTTAAAATGATAATAGTTTCCAAATTGGAGTGTCCCAAATCCAGACATCTGGTTTTTTCATTCTCCTCATGCGTTCCTGCTTTCAGAAGCGGGATGGAGGCCAGAGAAACGATCATCCAAATAACAACGCAGATGATCCAGGCCCGTCGTGGGTTTTGCCAGCGTACATACGCGAACGGCTTGACAATGGCCACGAACCGAACCATACTAAGTACGGTCAGAAAGTAGACACTTCCGTACATATTAATGTAGAAGACGTAAGACATGATCCGGCAGGTTACATCTCCAAAAACCCAATTGGAGTCCATGAGGAAGTAGGAGGCCCGGAAAGGCAGCGAGCACACCAGCATCAGATCCGACAGCAGGAGATTGAGCATGAGGATGTTCACCGGAGTTAAAGACACCTTTTTTCGGACTGAAGAAGCAACGAAGAAGACGAGCGAGGTGATGTTGCCGACCAGCCCGAGGAAGAAGATGAACAGGTAGGCGATGGGGTAGACGGTGTGCTTGAACTGGCTGATGGAGCAGTTGTTTGTGGGGACCGTATCCAAACTCCTCATTGTTGGTACAGGGGATTAAATCTGTGAACAAGACAGACAATGAATCAACAATAAAATGAATCATTTTCAAATTACACTCAAAAAATTGCTTATTCAAAACTATTTATTCAAAATGAGTTGGAACAATTTTGGGAGGGGACCACTTAAATGTTTTATGTTAAATCACTTAAATCTGTGTTTTGCATTAATCAATTTGTGTTAAGAGTTGTGTGGAAGCCCGCGTTTTTTACAATGTAGGAAATTCCAAAAAACTTTGGGCTCTATTTTGACGGTCCATGCGCAGAACGCAAAACGCAGGGCGCAAACGCTTTCAGGGCGTGTCAGAACGCATTTTTGCTAATTTACGGACAGGAAAATGCGCTTTGCGCCAAGGCGCATGGGCTAAAAGTGTTGAGTTTATTTTCTTAATGAGTTATAGGTGTGTTTTGAGAATAAACCAATCAGAGTCTCATCTCCCATTCCCTTTAAGAGCCAGCTGCGTCACGCCAAGAGCGCATTCGCTATTTACAGGACGCAAAGTAAGTCTAAGTGGAAAAAATGAGCATTTCACAAGCAAACAGTAAACAGTTGACAGTTTTTTTAACAGAAAACAGTTAAACAGAGCATCTACTGCATGAGAATGAGAGATAATGGATCACTTTCACTTTCGCTCTTGGATAGAGAAACCTTTATGCACAGACATCAATTAGCCTATAAATAATTAATTGCGTTTGTTAAGCGCAAACATTCGTTTCAAAACTATTTCTAAATTCAGTTCTAATTTCCAGCAAACAAATAAATGAACAATAATGACCAAGTGTGGTCAAAAACCTGAGTTATATCCTAAAACACATGCTGTGCCCCATATGGTCTAAAACCTGACAGGTGGGCAAATCTAAGCTTTTTTTAATAAAACAAATATAAATATGGATATAATAAATAATACTGCTAATAATAATAACATTTTATAAAAGCAGATTGTTATGAATGAACTGAAAAAGCCTCCCGAGATGAAGAAGACATAAAAGCAGTGATTTTTCATTTTCATGTAGGCTAGAAAATAATAAGTTTTGTAATATTTTAATCCTTTATATTTATATCCTATATCTATTCTTATTATATTCTATATATATCCTTAATATTTAAATTTTTTCATATGTAAAGATATTTGCCTGTTGCTCTCTTGTGTGTATTAAGCAGTGTGTAAGCGAGGCGCAACTCTGCGCCGGAGTTTAGACCGGGTTAGTTTTGGTCTAATGAAAAATCTATTTTAGTTTCTCAAAATAGCAACGCGCCAGCGGTCCACCTCAGAACGCCTTCCTTTTTAGACCAGAACGCCTATGGGCGCACATATGAGTGCTAATGCATTTGCTATTTAAACAGCGTAGCGCAACACCTCAAAACCACTCTTGCGCCAAGCTGAAACTTTATTTATGTCTTTGCCCCTTTTTGCAAGATGTAAAACAAGTCTCTGATGTCCCTAGAGTGTGTATGTTATGTTTCAGCTCAAAATAGCTCATAAATAATGTTTTAGAAACCTTTAAAAACTGCCCCCTTTTGATTCAAGTTGTGCCATTTCGGTGACTGTCACTTTAAATTCAAATGAGCTCTTTTCAAAAGAGGGTGGAGCTACAAATTACCTGTGTGTCAGCATAGTGGCATTCAAAACGGTTGCTTCTCACTGTTTTAATTAAGAAATTTTCATTTCCAAACAAAATGCAACGTCCACATGACGTTGGGGTACAACGTCAATCCGACGTCATGTTGATGTCTTGAGCCTGCTGGGTGTTTAAGGCCATTTCAGCATTGGTGGAAAGAGTACTGAAAAAGCATACTTAAGTAAAAGTACCATTACTTGCCTAAAAATGTAGTGTGAGTAGAGTAAAAGTACCTGTTGTAAATATTACTCAAAGTAGGAGTAAAAAGTAGCCATTTTAAAAGTACTCAAGAGTAGTGAGTATTATGCTGTTAAAAGTTGATGCATTACATGTAATTTGTGGATGTGTGTAAACGTAAAATTCTGTAGTGCATTTAGTTATTGCCCAGCAGTCACACAATGTCATAAGACGTTAATATTAGGTTAGATTTAGGTTGTGATGCCAGGTGACCAAAATTCAATGTCTAGCCAGCGTCTAAGGTCAACATTATTTTGATGTCCAATAATGACATCAAATAATGTTGATATTTGGTTGATTTTAGGTTGTTGGAAAGTGACCAAAATCCAATGTCGAGCCAACATCTTAAACCAACCTCCTATTGACGTCAACTACTGACATTTATTCATTAGTTATGGCAACCAAAATTCAACGTCTGATAGACGTCATAGTTGTAACGTCGACATAACGTCAAGCGGTAACATCATTAGACGTTGATATTTGGTTGGTTTTAGGTTGGACGTTGGACGTTGGACATTGACATCGGGCTGACGTTGAGTTCTGATGTAAACCCGATTTTTATTTCCAAACAAAATGCAGCGTCTCCACGACGTTAGGGTACAATTTCAATCTGACGGCATGTTGACGTCTTGTGCCTGCTGGGTGTTTAAGCCCATTTCGTTCATCATACAGTAAACATCCGTCATCTTCTTATCAGTGACATGCATCTAAACCAGGGGTGCCCAAACTCGGTCCTGGAGGGCCGGTGTCCTGCAAAGTTTAGTTCCAATCCCTATTAGACGCACCTGGGCTAGCTGATCAACCTCATACTAGGCTTTCTAGAAACATCCGTGCAAGCGTGTTGACGCAAGTTGAAGATAAAATCTGCAGGACACCGGCCCTCAAGGACTGAATATGGGACTCCTGATCTAAACAGTCTCTGGGTCAATGCGTGTAAAGATTTTGAACATCTTCTTGGACTCTTAAAACGTCCAAACAGTTTGCTGCGATGTAAAGTGCACATGTCTTTAAGTAGTTCATTATGATGCAATTTACCTTCTATAATTTGATTGGACTGGAATTACAGGACTGAATTTTCTTCCCATACACAAGAAAAAATAAAGTAGTGACTGCAGGTCAAAGGAAAGTAGTGGAGTAAAAGTACAGATACTGCACTAAACATGTACTCAAGGAAAAGTAAAAGTACACATTTTTAACACTAAAATTACAATTTCTGAAAAAAAATCAACTCAATTACAGTCATTTGAGTATTTGTAATTAGTTAATTTACACCACTGCATTTCAGTCATCATACAGTAAACATCCGTTTACTGTAAAGTAAATCAGTTATTAGAGATGAGTTATTAAAACTATTATGTTTAGAAATGTGTTGAGATAATCTGCTCTCCGTTAAACACAAATTGGAAAAAAATAAATAAATAAACAGGGGGTTTAATAATAATAATTCTGACTTTAACTGTATATATATATATATATATATATATATATACACACATATATATATATATATATATATATATATATATATATATATATATATATATATATATATATATATATATATATATTTAAGATCAAACTATAGTTTATTTATTAGTTGGACGAATCATTTAATTACATAAGCTGAAATTAAGCTTCAGTGATGAGGTCAAATAAATCATTTGTTATAAACAATAAAACATACTCACCGCTCAAGGCAAAAGTGACTGAGCTTTCAGCATAACACACAGCTGAGTTTGCACTGACACGCAGAGAAAAATGAGGAAACTGGCAATCGATTTTATGCAAACATGAGAGTTTGTGACTAAGGAATTTGTTTCAGTTGCAGCTGCTGATGTTGTTTATTAACAGTGAAATTATTACCAATAAAATTATGCCTTAAAATTCAACATTCGAGCTATACGGTAATATTTAATTAATCCAATCTGATATCATCTGCACCATTTAAGATACACACACTGTAAAGCCCAAGAATCAACTTTATCAAATAAAAAATTTACTGAAAGTTCATATTACTCATTTGAAAGGAGTTCTGACCTCAGTGTTGAACGTAATGAGTTAATTAAATACCTCATTACTTCAACTTGGAGTAAGTTCACAGTACTCAGGTTAGTTTTTAACTCAAATGGTTTGTTGCAATCTGTTTCCTCAAACTGTTTGAGTTGACTTAACGTATTGGGTTTTACAGTACTCAGTTGGTTTGAGTTCTCTTCATTAATTGGGTTTTACTGTGCTCAAATTGCTTCGTTTACTCAAATATATTAAGTTTACAGAACTCTTTAGGATTAGTTTTTGAGCTTAAATGGTTTGTTGCAATTGGTTTCCTTTAATGGTTTGAGTTACCTTAACCTTTTGGGTTTTACAGTGCAGTATTTATATGTTGAAGTCAAAATGGTTAGCCGTCCTGTGACACTGTAATTCTTTTAAAAATGAGTGTTACTTAATAGAAACATAATAGTTTTAATAACTCATTTCTAATAATTGATTTATTTTGTCTTTGCCATGATGAGAGCACATATTTGACTAGATATTCTTCAAGATACTATTCAGCTTAAAGTGACATAATCAAGGTTAATTAGGGAAGTTATTAGACAAATGGGATTTGTTCTGTAGACAATCAAACAAACAAAACAAAAGGGGGCTAATAATATTGACCTTAAAAAGAACTGCTTTTATTCTAGCCGAAATAAAACAAATTAGACTTTCTCCAGAAGGAAAAATGTTAAACACTCTCAGAAAAAGGTATACGGTGGTTTAAATAATGCCTCTAAAGGAACAATTTTGTACCTTTGTAAAAATTGCACCATTTATGGTACAGAAAAGACCTCTTATGATACTGTTCTGTACCTTTTATAATTGTAATATAAATAAAGCTACACAATTGTTCTCATAAAAAGGAGGTACATAAGTGTTGGGCAACTCCTTTATTACAATATCTATGAAAACAAGTATGACTGTAAACCATACTAAAACATGAATCCTCATTTAAAGTTTAAAGAGACTTTTAGTTCATGTTAAAGTGTTTTTTATGTTTTATTGTATATTGAAAATGTGTACAAAAATACACTTCTCTGTAAACTAAAACATTGTTTTATAAATGTATCTGATGTTTTATATTTACTGAAAATAAATTGACTTGGATAAAGCAAAATGCCTTTAAATAGTTCTTGAAGGAGCACATTTCACACTGTTGAGGTACAGAGTGTCTTGTCACTGTAGTGGTACCTTCGTGGATCAGATTTGTGATATCAGCAGGTTTTAAAAACCAAATTTGGTACAAATCATGTCCTTAAAGGTACAAACTGCAATGGTACAAATTAGTTTCTTTGTCTTAAGGTACAATTCTGTTCCATAAAAAGGCACTGCTTGCCCCAGTGACAAGGGTTTGTACCTTCTTTGGTACAACAGTGTACATTTTTTTTCTGAGAGTGTAGGAAATACTGTGAAAAATGTCTTGCTCTGTTAAACATAGTTTAGGAAATATTAAGAAAAATAGATCACAGGAGGGCTAATCATTTTGACCACAACTGTATATATGGTATTTATGTAGATGTTTAACATGAATAGTTAATTTAATTAATTCAATTATAATAAATTATGAGTCTGGACCACAAAAGCAGTCCTTAAAGTCAATTTATATTTATATATGTAGTTATAAATGAATAAATAAGCTTTGCATTGATGCATAGTTTGTTAAGACGAAACAATATTTAGCTGAAATACAACTAAAAATTGCAAGTTAAAATAATACAAATAAAAATAAATATTTTAGGAAATACTGTGAAAATGTCTTTGCTCTGTTAAACATCAGCTGGGAAACATTCATTTATTCATTCACTATTGTTCAGCTTAGTCTTTTTATTCATCAAGGATTGCCACAGCGTCAACTCATTCATTCGTCTTTTTAGTTTAGTCCCTTTATTAATCCGGGGTCGCCACAGCAGAATGAACTGCCAACTTATCCAGCATATGTTTTACACAGCGGATGCCCTTCCAGCTGCAACCCATAACTGGGAAATACCCATACACTACAGCCAATTTAGCTGATCCAATTCACCTATAGCGTATGTGTTTGGACTGTAACTGGAGCACCCGGAGAAAACCCACACCAACGAGGAGAACATGCAAACTCCACACAGAAATGCCAATTGACCTAGGCTCGAACCAGCGACCTTCTTGCTGTGAATCAACATTGCTAACCACTAAGCCACCGTGTTGCCCAGTTGGGAAATATTTTATTATATATATACAGTTGAAGTCAGAATTATTAGCCCCTTTTGATTTTTTTCTTCTTTTTTAAATATTTCCTAAACGATTTTTAACAGAGCAAGGAAATTTTCACAGTATGTCTGATAATATTTTTTCTTCTGGAAAAAGTCTTATTTGTTTTACTTCGGCTTGAATAAAAACAGTTATTAATTTTTTAAAAAACATTTTTGGGACACAATTATTAGCCAAAAGAAGGTAGTGATTCGCACTCAATTGCTTCGTACTGTTTTTATTTGTACTTTTTCTTACATTTTACGGGTGATAACAGACAAACAGACGTTTCGGCACAAAGCCTTCCTCAGTGTGTGACACAATTCTCTAACTCCACCCTTTTATTCCATAGTCAATCACAATGTGCAATTAGTTAAACCGTCACTCTCATTTCATTATCCATTAATCACACAATAACTTATAATCTTCACAGCAATGACAATAAACAATCAAAACATCTGTTTGTCTGTTATCACCCGTAAAATGTAAGAAAAAGTAAAAATAAAAACAGTACGAAGCAATTGAGTGCGAATCAATACCTTCTTTTGAATAATAGTAACGATAAGATTAACGCACCAAACCAAAGAAGTAACTAAAAAAAACGCAATCGCGCAGGACAAACTTCAGTAACTCTGCACACAAAATTATTTAATTTTACGCTAATTTTTTTTCTCGATAGTCTACAAAACAAACCATCGTTATACAATAACTTGCCTAATTATCCTAACCTGCGTAGTTCACCTAATTAACCTAGTTAAGTTAATACACACACACACACACACACACACACACAATATTTATGTAGATATAATAATAACAACACTGTTTTAGCACTGTAAGAAATCGCAAATAAATAACATTCAGCTAATATTCAGCTCTGGAATACACTTCACAAATCAAACATTACATTACAATATACAGTCAGAAATGGACATGGTATCTTCATGAAACATGATCTTTACTTAATATTCAAATCATTTTTGGCATAACTAATCACCCGTATACTGTATTTTTTGTCTACTGTAACAAATACACTCATAAGAGGTTTTGTGGTCACGATTATAACAATGAACAGAGTAAAATGACAGTACAATAATGTCAACAGTCCACTGTAAAAAATGTGGTCTTCTTCAACTAATGCGCGTACCTGTGAGAACTGAATCCACGACTTCAGAAAACGTCTCCAGAAATGAAGGTTAAATCCTGCAGAGGAGTGCGAGTGTGGAGGCTGAGAGGTGAAGTATCTCTGTATAATAAACCGTATAAAGGCATGACTGAACACAGACACACACACACACACACACACACACACAGCTGCACTGGAGAAATGATTCCCTTTCCCAGCCCACAGACACACCCAGCCAATCTTGATGCAATGCTGGATTCATGAGAACTGTTACACACATCCAGTAAATTACAGACTGATCTTTCATAAAGAATGTGTTGTTTCATTTGAAGAAGGTTGTTTTCTTTTATGAGAGAAACAAAAAAAATCAACCACTTGAAAATTCTCGGTTTCTCTGGATGTACTAGGTGTGGGATTCAGGAAAATGGTGATTGTTTTAATGTATGATGGTCTGATTGTCGGGACTCTTTTGTTTTGGTCTTGTTAATTCTCCAGTCTTTAATGCAGTGCTCGGCTCAAGTGTATACCACAGTGGGAGATGAAAGTATTTTGAGGTACATTTGACCTGATGTCAAATGTATGGTGGAGTTCTGCCAGTGTGCTTTTCACCTTACATACTGGCAGATTCACTATGCACCTGCCTCCTGAGAATGTCAGCAGTGACCACTCGCTCCCCCAGTGTACCCTTCAGTACCGAAGGGCCCTCTGTTGTTGGCTATAGCCCTATAGTGCAACTAGTTTCAGCTTCAGCTCAAGAGTTCCCCCCAGTGTCTGCGTCAACCCCAGAGTGCCCTCAATGTCGACGTCAGTCCTAGAGTGCCCGCCGAGGTTGGCTTCAGTCCCTGAGTGCCCTCAGTATCGGCTTTAACCCAGAGTGCCCCCAGTGTCTGCTTCAGCCCCAGAGTGCCCTCAGTGTTGGCTTTAGCCCCAGAGTGCCCTCAGTGTCTGCTTCAGCCCCAGAGTGCCCTCAGTGTTGGCTTTAGCCCCAGAGTGCCCTCAGTGTTGGCTTTAGCCCCAGAGTGCCCTCAGTGTTGGCTTTAGCCCCAGAGTGCCACCAGTGTTGGCTTCAGTCCCTGAGTGCCCTCAGTGTCGGCTTTAACCCAGAGTGCCCCCAGTGTCCGCTTCAGCCCCAGAGTGCCCTCAGTGTTGGCTTTAGCCCCAGAGTGCCCTCAGTGTTGGCTTTAGCCCCAGAGTGCCCTCAGTGTTGGCTTTAGCCCCAGAGTGCCACTAGTGTTGGCTTCAGTCTCTGAGTGCCCTTAGTGTCGGCTTTAACCCAGAGTGCCCCCAGTGTCTGCTTCAGCCCCAGAGTGCCCTCAGTGTTGGCTTTAGCCCCAGAGTGCCCTCAGTGTTGGCTTTAGCCCCAGAGTGCCCTCAGTGTTGGCTTTAGCCCCAGAGTGCCACCAGTGTTGGCTTCAGTCCCTGAGTGCCCTTAGTGTCGGCTTTAACCCAGAGTGCCCCCAGTGTCTGCTTCAGCCCCAGAGTGCCCTCAGTGTTGGCTTTAGCCCCAGAGTGCCCTCAGTGTTGGCTTTAGCCCCAGAGTGCCACCAGTGTTGGCTTCAGTCCCTGAGTACCCTCAGTGTCGGCTTCAACCCAGAGTGCCCCCAGTGTCTGCTTCAGCCTCAGAGTGCTCTTAGTGCTGGCTTCAGCCCCAGAGTGCCTCACAGTGTTGACCTCAGCTCCAGAGTGCCCTCGGTTTTGGCTTCAGCCCAAGAGTGCTCCCCAGTGTCTGCTTCAACCCCAGAGCGCCCTCAGTGTTGGCTTCAGCCCCAGAGTGCTCCCCAGTGTTGGCTTTAGCCCCAGAGTGCCCTTAGTGTTGGCTTCAGCCCCAGAGTGCCCTCAGAGTTGACTTCAGCCATCAGAGTGCCCTCAGTGTCGGCCTCAACCCCAGAGTGCCCTCAATGTTGGCATCAGTCCCAGAGTGCCCTAAGTGTTGGCTTCAGCCCCAGAGTGCCCCAAAGTGTTGACTTTAGCTCCAGAGTGCTTTCAGTGTTGGCTTCAGCCCCAGAGTGCCCCAGGGTGTTGGCTTCAGCTCCAGAGTGCCCCCAGTGTTGGCTTCAGCTCCAGAGTGCCCTCATTGTTGGCTTCAGCCTCAGAGAGCCCTCATTATTGGCTTTAGCTCCAGAGTGCCCCCCAGTGTTGACTTTAGCCTCAGAGTTCATGCAGTGTCTGCTTTGGTTCCAGAGTGCCCCCCAGTGTTGGCTTCAGCCCCAGAGTGCCCTCCAGTGTTGCCTTCAGCCTCAAAGGGCCCCTGAGTATCCACTTCAGGCCCAGAGCCCCCCCCCCCCCGATGTTGGTTTCAGACCAAGGGTGCCCCATAGTGTTGACTTCAGCCCCAGAGTTCCAGAGCATCCACTAGTGTCAGCTTCAGCCCTACGTGCTGTTAGGCTGGTTTTAGCTGGTCAACCAGGCTGGTTTTAGAGGGGTTTTGGCCCCTTTCAGGCTGGTTACCAGCCATTTCCAGCCTGGTCTTAGTTGGTCAGGCTGGAAAATGACCAGCCTTAACCAGCTAAAACCAGCTTGACCAGCCTGGTTTAAGTTGGACATAGCTGGTTTTGGCTGGATAAGCTGGTTTTAGCTGGTCACCTCCCAGCCTGACTAGCTAAGACCAGGCTGGAAATGGCTGGAAACCAGCCTGGAAGTGGCAAAAGTCTAGGCTGGTTTAAGCTGTTTTTTCCAGTAAATAAACAATTTTATTGAACATGTAATTTTTTATGTCTGTTCAAAAAGTAAGGGTTAAAGTGAAGGATTAACCAGTGTATCATGTATTTACAGTATAACGTTACCGATATTAGCAGTTAATATGTGGTTTTGCTGTAGTCACCATGTCTTGTAAGGGAAGTTTGAAATCCTGTGTCGCTCAAATCCACCCATATGAGACACTGCCAGCTGAGAGAGGACTGAACATCCACCTCAACTCGCAGACATGCAGAATTGACGCTTTACTCCACCATCTCCATCCTAATCTGCCACAGGAATGAAGACCTTGACGATTCATTTAACACGAGGTAAACATTCAGAGTTTTATTTGTAAAACTCGACGTGAGACGGATTGACACTTCTCCGTGACGTCATTCTCACTCGGCTAACATCAGCTAGCAGCTTTACCCATTCAAACACCTTTAGTTGTGTTTAGTTAATTTAACAACTTTCGTATACATTCGGGTGGTGTTATCTGACATGTTAGCTTGAGCTTCGTGCAGACTCGAGGACTGTTTTCGTCTCTGCAAGCAGTGGAGGTGTTATGAAAATAAACGATAGTTAGCTTGTTAGCTAACTAACAGCTGAATAATAATAACGCGTCTTTGTTTACACATGCACTCATTAATGCGTTTAAAAAGTACTTAGATGTTTTACAGCTAACGTTACTATTAACGCAGACTTTGTTTAGTCACACGTTGTTTGGTTTGTAATGTTTTATTTAAGCTAATTAAACTTTGACAGCTATGTTATTTCAGTAAAACTTGACGTATTTAGATGAAGTTATTATATTTACACAATATTTAGTATTATAAATAAATCACATTAGCAGCCAATGACTAGGAAAGTACACCATGCTAGTGTGATTTTAATGTCACTTTGCATGCGAATTCAGACCCAATATTCAAAGTAACGTGGTAAACAAGTACGTTTAATATATAAGTTGTCACTGAACGAATGTGGAAATACAAAACCAACCATACCTCAATATGTCACCTGTATTGTGTTTTTATTGGCTTTTCACTTAAGATAAAGTGCTTTAAACAGGGTTTCTGCTTGGTTTTTAAATGTCTTTAATCTCAAAATTTAAATGTTATGCCGTAAAAGTCTTAAAATAACTGAAATATTGTGTTTTAGGTCTTAAATCTTTTTTTAAACCGGTCTTAATTTTCCTTTGTTCATTTATAGCTACCAAATCTGGCCAAAACCCATACAATCACCAACAATCATCTCAATAAAACTTTTTATTTATAGAATATAATTTTAACTCTATTTACCGGTTTAATTATATTCCTAACAATAACATTCGTTTAAAAGATCTCTATCTATTTACTGCTGAGGAAAGCGACCTGGACAGATTGTTGTATATATTTAGTTTATTCATTCATTCATTTTTTTTTTGGCTTAGTCCCTTTATTAATCTGGGGTCGCCACAGCGGAACGAACCGCCAACTTATCCAGCATATGCCATTCCACCCCCAACCCATCTGTGAGAAACATCCACATTCACACACTCATACACCACAGACAATTTAGCCTACCCAATTCACCTGTACCGCATGTCTTTGGACTTTGTAAAAAAATGGAGACACCCGGAGGAAACCCACACTAACGCAGGGAGAGCATGCAAACTCCACACAGAAACACCAACTGACCCAGCCGATGCTCGAACCAGCGACCTTCTTGCTGTGAGGCGACTGCTATTTAGTTTATAATAGTTGTTAAAACTTTTTAAAAACATTTAATCTTTTTTTAATTCAAAGAAAGTTTATGTTGGGGAAAAAGTGTTTGAATACAAGTAGGGTTTGCTTGTTTTTACACAATATTTTAAATATTTAGCTAAGAAATAAAATCTAAAATATTTGTATTATTTATTAATATTGTAATATTAAATGTATTAATTTTATTTTATTTTTATTTATAGTATAGTAAAAAGCCATTTGAAAAATTTCTTAGCCTTTAGTGCTTGATGAGTTTAAAGTTTCATCCGTATTGGTCTTAAAAATGTCTTAAAGTCTTAAATTCTGTGAAACCTGCAGAAATCCTGTTTAAAATTAATGATATCAATTATGACAATGTCAGGCCAGTGATTGATATATATGTATATATATATATATATATATTTGAGGTTTGAGTTGCACAGTTTACTGTAGGAAGTTTTTATTTACTCTAAGCTTATCTTTCCGCATGAATATTTCACAATTTTATGTGTTTCTTCCAATTTATTTTTAATCTAATTGTGAAATTTGCTAGAACTGGTTTGTAAAACAGCTACAAAATATCGTATGCTGTCGATCTACAATAAATAAAATGTACAAAAGTGAATTTTCTACACATAGAAAGAACATTAAATGTAGTTTTTAACTTTAAACACAATTGTGGAAATAGGATGTCGAAATATAAAGTAATATTTCATCATAGCATGTGAAAATGAGAGTATGTACTCATCTGTACTTATTTAAGTGTAAAAAAAGTGTTCATTCATATTAAATAAAAAAAATCTAAAAAGATTTATTTAGTCTTTAATATGCCATTAGATTATCTTTATTATAAATAATTCTGCCATTATTTTTGAGCGTATAAACTAATGTTATTTAAATATCTCTTTTGTTTGTGATATATATTGTGATATGAATAGAATTCCATCAGTTTGACTTTAATGTTTTTAAGGGTAGTCAATTAGTATTCAGGTACAGGAATTAAATAATCAAATTTAAAATGACGCTATAGTCTTCATTATTTAAATAATTTAATACAATTAGTTGTTGTTAAAGCTACAAAAAGTACATTTTCTTGCACCCGGATGCTTTAAACCTGCTTAAAATACTCAAACAGGCTTTAAAAACACATGCAGATAATTAACTTTCACTGTATTGTGGATACAATTTGCAGTAATTCCACAAATGTTCATGTTCTGAATGGTTGTGCTTGATTGTCTACTAATCCTGATAGGACATTGCAGATATATTGCAATATCGATGATTACACAATATATTGTGCAGCTTTAATTGGGGGTGTTTTCTGTAAAACATGTACACTACCTGACAAAAGTCTTGTCACCTATCCATGCACTTATTTTTTTTTTGTGTTTGACGCTTATGCATGATTACATGTGCTACGTATATGATTTTATTCTGATGCATTAATGTCTTGTTGAACTTCAAACAGCAAATTAAATTTGGTCTCTTCAGACGCAGTTAATGTTTTGGAAATGATTTTGTTCACAGAGTAGTATGCTGGACGTGGGGAAGTGGCCGGTGTTCGCCCTCCTGCCCCCTGAGGAACTACGGCTCATCCGTCAGGCCTGTGTGTTTGGCAGTGCTGCCAATGAGGCCATCTATGTTACTGTCAATGATGAGGTACAGACACACTCAAACACACTGTAAATGAGAACACATTCTAGCTGAATAATGATAATTAAGGTAAATAATAATTAGGGAGTGGAATTGAAGACTATAGAAAACACAAGACGTGTCACTCATATAGTTTTGAATGGGGAAAAGTGTAACTGTCAATATGGTGAATTAAGCCCCGCCTTCTAGTACAGGAGCCAATCATCGATCGGTATAGACTGAGGATTCTCTGGGGGAGGGGATTGGACCAGATGTGTTTTTATGACAGTTTCTGCAGCTTCATTGTTATGAACCCTCTGGGGTCAGCAAATGTTCTGGGATCTCAGCAAATAGTTTCTTCACACACATGAAAAATATTTCCACATAAAGCTTAAACGAACCAGCTCACTTGAAAATTTTATTAAAAAAAGTTATTTTGAGAATATTAATGCATAAACACATGTAATAAAACATGTAAACAGAAACATCCGTAAAAATGCAGATTTTGTGCGATTCATATGGTTAGAAATTAAAATTAGGAGACTTATTTTACCTTTATTGATAATTCCAAATACGAAATTGAATTTTAAGTTTAGAGTTTTGGAGAATTTGACGTTTTTGGAAAGAATAGGTTCACTACAAGTAATTAAACTAATAATGTTTTTGGTATAGTTTAACATTTTGAAATACAAATTTATAGCCATTTATAGTAATTTTTAAGTGTTATAATAAAGATATTTTATAATATTTATGTGTTATATACATTGAGGTTTATGTATATATATATATGTGTGTATGTGTATGTGTATGTGTGTGTGTGTGTGTGTGTGTGTGTGTGTGTGTGTGTGTGTGTGTGTGTGTGTGTGTGTGTGTGTGTGTGTGTGTGTGTAGTGCTCAGCATAATTGAGCACACCCCATATTGAAAATTAATATTTTAATCCATTTTTCATGGAATATTATTACAAATGAAACTAAAAATGTTTTTGGTATAGTTTAATATTTTGAAATATTAATTTATAGCCATTTATAGTATTTTAAGTGTTATAATAAAGATATTTTATAATATTTATGTATTATATACAATGAGATTTTTAAATAAATATATATATATATATATATATATATATATATATATATATATATATATATATATATATATATATATATATATATGTATAGTGCTCAGAATAATTAAGTACACCATATTTTGTAAATGAATATTTGAATCCAGTTTTCAGTGACCACAAAGTTAAACAAAACAGATTTATTAAACGGATATATTTGTTAATAAATATTTTAGTCACCAAACATGTTTAGAAATTGAAAGATAATCAATTGAATTCAAGTAAAATATAAAAAAATTACATCCTACAAAAATCCACAAAATTTAAAATGCTTCTTTTGGTTTTTCCTTTTTTTAAAATTTGTATTTAATGTTTTTAACATATAAATTTGGGTGTACTAGTTTTTGGAACATTATCGTAAATTATTTTGTTAGATAAGCTCCAGAATTTGGCTTCGGTACTGACTAATCTAATGTATATGCACAACTATATTATTGTATAGCTTCCTATTAAAAATATGATATATATATATATATATATATATTTCAAATTATTGGCATTTTATCATATACATTTAATTTTTTTTTTTACGCTGACAAATGTTTTGAGGACAATGCAGAGTTATGCAATATAATGTGTTGTTTAATATATAACAGACTGATTTTTAAAGAAAGATATTCATATAAAAATATACATTTTTCATATTTATTTTTCTTACTGACCTTACTGATATCTTTTGAACGGTACATTATAAATATATATATCTTTCACTTGAAGTTCATCTTTAAAATATAATTTGATGTAATCTATTTATAATCTGCATTTTTTGAGAAAAGACCTGTTTGATATTTAAGATATTGCTAAAAAGGACTTGCTAAAAACTTTAATAGGAAATGCATGTTTAACAAAACATTTAAAATTTTAGCTTGATGTGTCAGAAAAAATGGCTTTCAGTAAGATTTTACTTTGGTGAATTGTCAAACATTTCTAATAGATTATGTTTATGTTTTCCATGTGCTCATTATTAAAAACATTGCAATTGATAAAAAACAACAAAATTAATTAATCGGAAATGGCTGAACAAGACCACATAGTTCACTAAAATTTGAAATATTTATTCCACGTGTTAGCGTGGGGTTTTTCTGGGTGCCCCAGTTTCCCTCACAAGTCCAAAAACATGTACCGAAGGTGAACTGGGTAAGCTAAATTAGTTGTAGTGTATGTGTGTGAATGAGTGTATATGAGTGTTTCCCAGTAATTGGTTGCAGCTGGAAGAGCATCCGCTGCGTAAAACATATGGTGGATAAGTTGGCGGTTCATTCTGCTGTGGCGACCTCAGATTAATAAAGAGACTAAGCCGGAAATGAATGATTGAATGAATTTCTTCTAATAACATGAAAATAATTTATATTAGTGAAATGCACTTTTATGATTTGAAATTATTCATTTAAATAGAATCTGATTGAAATATATATATATATATGTATATATATATATATATATATATATATATATATATATATATATATATATATATATATATATATATATATATATATATATATACACACATATATACATATATATACATATATATATATATATACATATATATATGTATATATATGTATATGTATATGTATATATATATATATATATATATATATATATATATATATATATATATATATATATATATATAATGTATATATATAATTTTTTTATTTTATTGTCTTCATTGGTGGAATTTGTGAAAATATTTCCTGCTTCAGAATTGTAATACGAAAAGAAAAAGTCCAGCACATAAACCCTGATAGCGCAGAGACTGTGACAAAGCCTGAGTGATCTTAGGTCAGTGATAAGCAGATCGAGCGAGGCTATATTTAGGCGTGTAATGCTAACAAAAGCCTTGTTTTGCTTCCTGAGAGGAGCTCTGGTGCACATCCTGAACCCTGAACACTTCCTTTTTTAGCTCTGTTTGCTATTCTTTCATCTTATAGCTTTATAGATATATGACCCAAAAAAAAAAAAAAAACACCCAGAGAGGTATCACATTAGCAGAGATCAAACGCTGAAACACAGAATAAGTATGCTGTTTAAGTGCACTGTGTAAACAGGTTTGGGGTCACGTTTGGGAGTTTAGAGCTTTTAAAGGGGACCTATCACTTTTATAAGGGGTTTAAACACAGTTGTGTGGAAATAGTGTGTGAAAATAACCTGCATCTAATGTTACATTTCTTCAGTCTGCAGTAACACTTTGAGTGGTGTTCTCCTTTTGTTAATGTCATTAGAGGGGGAAAGCCCCGCCCACTAGTGATGATCTGTCCTCGTTAGCATAGACAGCACTGAGTGAGAAGCAGCCGTCAGCCATTAGTTTTCACCATTGATGTTTTGTTCAATTGCTATGGTAATAAGAGGGATAAAGTACGTTTAGGGGTGCGTTTCCCAAACAACGATGTAACTTGCAGCTAAACTATCGTAGTACGATGCATCGGTTGGGAAAAGAATGATTTAGTGACAAGTGTTTCCCAAAACCGGTAGTTTCTCTGTCGCAGATCCATCGTTTGAACCACGTTAGTTGTAATGCAAAACGCCCATAATGATGCTCTAAACGGGGTGGAGTAACTTTGGGCAAATTATATTGTTTTACACGCATTTAAAATAAAATCCAATATTAGTTTTGGTAAAAACATGCACTCACTTTCCATGTTAATTGAAATATATGTAAATGGCACATATAGGGCCTGTGTTTCCTTTACAAATATTATTGAGAATATTACATATTCTATTATAAAGCATAAAATCACTTACAACATTATATAAATAAATAAATAATGAGGCTATTTAATAAAAAAATTACATTTAATATTCATTAATAGAAAATGAAAAAATCCTACTTTAATAATAATATGAATGATGATTAATTATTATTATTATTATTATTATTATTATTATTATTGTTATTATTATAATTATTATTATTACTATTATTATTATTATTACTATTATTAAGTAGGATATTGTTTATTTACTTAAAAAAAAATGTAAAAGTGTATTTTTACAATTTGACACATGCAAACCACTGCAGAAATGTTCTACCCAACAGGCCCATGTCATTTACAGTACAGATACTTAATAAATAATCTACTATAAATTAAAAGCTTTAACGTATGCTGTGTTTTTTTGTTTTCACAAGCTTTGGAGACGTAAAATAAATGCTGCTTTTAAAAAATAGGTCACCTATAGCTTTCGCCATGAGGCTGTGCTCTAAATGACATCAATTTTTTCGAAGTGCCCTGCAAAGGGAGCACAACTGTAAACATGAAGATTGCTAAAACTGAACTGTAAAAATACTTTGAAAGCAAATTACACCTAAGAGAGATGACCTTAATGCTTTTTTATTTTTAATCATACCAAGTTTTAATGTTAGAATGTTCTAAATGAATAGGGCATAAGGGGGAAGACTGGGAATAGCGCACAGCCAGGAACTATGTTTCTAGCTATAGCTCCAGAGGTGTAGTTGCAAATGCACAAGTTCGCGATGCAGTTTGTGAATGTTTGTTGGAACAATGGATTTGGGAAATGGCAAATCAACAAACTTTTTTTGTAATGATGTAACTTGCAACCATCTTTGGCTAACGATGGTTTTGGGAAATGCACCCCAGGATAGTTTGTTTGGGCTTATACAACAGTGCTCCACCTTGCTTTGGTCTGCCAATAAACCTGTCAGGCTTTATTATGCAATAACCTCTTGATGTGCTTTATCACTCCTGTATATTCCCCCCCCCCCAATTTATGTTTAACGGAAAGAAGATTTTTTTTCAACAAATTTCTAAACATAATAACTAATAACTCTAATAACTTCTAATAACTGATTTATTTTATTTTTGCCATAGTGACAGCGCATAATATTTGACTAGATATTGTTCAACATACTAGTATTCAGCTTAAAGATGACATTTAAAGTATTAACTAGGTTAATTAGGCAAGTTTGGGTAGTTAGACTAGTCATTGTATAACAGTGGTTTGTTCTGTAGACTATCAAAAAATATTGTTCAAGGGGGCTAATAATATTGACCTTAAAATAAGTTTAAAAAAATAAAAAACTGCTTTTATTCTAGCCGAAATAAAACAAAAAAAGTCTTTCTCCTGAAGAAAAAAATATTATAGGAAATACTGTGAAAAATTCTGGAATCTGTTCAACATCATTTGGGAAATATTTGAAAAAGACCAAAAAATTATAGGAGGGTGAATAATTCTGACTTTAACTGCATGTAAACATAATAAAAAGTAAGTTCTTGTGCAGCAGCTAAACTCTCGTGTTTGTGTGTCTGTGTGCAGGTGTTTGCTCTGGGCACAAACTGCAGTGGTTGTCTAGGTCTGGGGGACACTCAGAGCACCATAGAGCCCAGGCGGATCGACATCTTGTGTGGGAAGAAGATCATCTCTTTGAGCTACGGCACTGGTCCACACGTGGTCATCGCCACTGCAGGTCAGACTAGGCATGGGACAATGACTGGTTTCAAGGTTTACTGCGGTTTGGAAAAGTCAAGGTTTTAAAACTGTTATTTTCTGTTATTCTGATCTTACGGTATATATATCGACTATTTTATTTATGGCAACAGTATCTCAAGCATAAAAAGATGAACTGACAAGGCTCTAAAAACGCATTTAGGTGTTTTGTTTGTTGTGGAGGCACAAGCTGTAAAGTCTCTGCCCTCTTGAATGGGAGTGAGAGCAGTAGCTCATTTGCATTTAAAGAACACACACAAACATGTTTTTAGCTAAAAACTGAGTTATGATGGGCTCTATTTTAATGATCTAGGAGCAAAGTCTAAAACGCAGGGCGCAAAAGCATTTAGGGTGTGTCCCAATCCACTTTTGCTATTTTAAGGACGGGAAAATACGCACTTCACCTCGGTGCATGGTCTAACAGGGTTGAGCTTATTCTCTTAATGAGTTATAGGTCTATTTTGAGAATAAACCAATCAGAGTCTCATCTCCCATTCCCTATAAGAGTCAGTT
The DNA here is from genome assembly GCF_052040795.2 of Danio rerio. Classification (NCBI taxonomy): domain Eukaryota; kingdom Metazoa; phylum Chordata; class Actinopteri; order Cypriniformes; family Danionidae; genus Danio; species Danio rerio. The sequence continues at coordinate 3,139,597 of NC_141035.1, forward strand.
GCGTCGTTGCATTTGCTATTTACATGGGGACCTTTGTAAGTGGAAAAACTGAACGTTTCACTAGCGAGAAAACAGTTAAACAGAGCATCTGCAGTGCAAGGATAAAGAATGAGCCTCCTTCATTCAGCCTTTACTTTGACTTTCTCTTTTTCTCTTTCGTAGATAAGGAAGCGGTGTTGTACGCACAGACATCCATCAGCCTACATAATTAATTTTGTTTGTTAAGTGCAAAGATTTGTTTCAAAACTATTTCTAAATTCAGTTCTAATACAAACGAATAAATGAACAATAACAAAGAAGTGTGGTCAAACAACTTATATCGAAACACACATGCTGTGCTCCATATGGTCCAAAACCTGACAGGTGGACAAATCTAAGCTTGTTTTTAATAAAACAAATATAAATATGAATATAATAAATAATACTGCTAATAATAATAACATTATACAAAAGCAAATTGTCATGAATAAACTGAAAAAGCCCCCTGAGATGAAGAGGACATGATGGCGATGGTTTTTATATTTATGCAGGCTAGAAAATAATAATTTTTGTAATATTTTAATCCTTTATTTTTCATTTGTAAAGATATTTGTGTATTGCTCTTCATCCTGTGTGTATTAAGCAATGTGTAATCAAGGCGCACAACTACCGCGCTCTGCGCTGGACTTTAGACCTGCTCTCAGCTTATCTATTGAACAGTCTAATTTAGCAACGTGCCAACATTGCGCCTTAACACACCTTTTTTTCTAGACCGAAACACTCATGAGTCCACAAAGTGGAGCAAATGGATTTGCTATTTAAACAACGTGGTTGAAAACATCATAACATCGGGGCAAACACGTCTTGCGACTTATTGCGCCGGGTTTATGATAGGGCCCGATGTGTTGTGAGCTGAAACTTCACAAACACATTCTTGAGAAACCTGGAAGTTATCGTACATCTTGTAAAGAGAGTCAAAGTAGGACACCTACCAGGATTGCTATTAATGTTTCTACTGCTTTTTTTTGTGTTTTGATAACTCAACGTGAGAAATATTTTACATCTGTTGCAACTTATAGTTTTGGAGAAACACATTTTTTCTCCATCTGATTAACGTACAATGCTTCATTTTCCACTGAGGTAAACATTGAGCCACAGCAGATGTCAGATGGTCAGCATTAGGCCTGTGTCTTTGATCAAATCACATGTGGTCATGTTTAAGTTTAGTTTTATTTACTCCGTTTGTTACTTTTGTTTGACACTATTCAGAAGACTTTTTATTCAACAGGGTGTCTGCGGGGACTTAAAAGTTGATAAGTGAGTTCAGAGAAATTTAAGGCCCTTAAAAAGTAGTAATAAATGCTTCTTTACAAGGTGTTAATATTTGTATCAGTATGCTAAAGTTTATCTAAATTTATTCTGCGAATATTGGGATGCTGTGTAGGTTATGAAAATGATCAAATCCTGCTAGGTTTGACACCATGTTGCTTTATTTACTGCAGTAACCAAGGAAGCACTGTTATTCCTGCTGTTCTATAGCGGCCACCTGGTGGATTAGCATTTTTATTCAATATGAGAGTAATGTTTTAGTTTAGGATCATTCATTCATTCATTCATTCATTTTCTTTTCGGCTTAGTCCCTTTATTAATCCAGGGTCGCCACAGCAGAATAATCCAGCATATGTTTTACGCAGCGGATGCCATTCCAGCTGTACACACATACACTACGGACAATTTTACCTGTACTGCATGTCTTTGGACTGTGGGGGAAACCGGAGCACCCGGAGGAAACCCACACGAACGCGGGGATAACATGCAAACTCCACACAGAAATGCCAACTGACCCAGCCGAGGCTCGAACCAGTGACCTTCTTGCTGTGAGGCGACAACGCTAACTACTGCGCCACCGCGTCGCCCTAGTTTAGAATTAGTTTCTAACAATCAGTCTTTAGTAAATGTAAGTTAAATTGTGGCCTATTTGCTTGGTTGAAACATAAAGTGGCGATGAGGTCTTAAAGGGGCTTTATGTAAATTTTTGAGTCTACTAAAGCGTAAAAATACCACGTTTGCAGATGTTTGAGAAACATGCTAAGTGAACATTCTTTTTTATCCGAAAAACAATGCTGAAGTGAGATATTCTGCTCTAAAAATGTGTGTTGCGTGCCAGAATGTCTGTCTTTGTTTTGGTTCTTTTAACTCGGCCAATGCCAGTTTAGCCAATTATATCTTAACACCGCGGTTGTCTTCTTGAAAAACACCGTATTTCAATCATTTACTCAGGAAGGCTCTGAAAATGTGCGTCCACGACCGAAATGCGACTTTCGGTGGGCAGTAGCAGCCTCTAAAATACGACTCAAATTCAGAGTTCCCCATGAGGTTATTAATTAGCAAATAATATAAATATTACGAACGTAAACATTAGGTGTGTGTCCTAACAACATGCTACATGACAAGAATTGCAGTGATAAACAATTTGGATGTTTGAACTAGACGCAGCACGACAGAAATGTAAATACAGCCATTCAGAAGCACAGAATAGTGCGCTCACTGCACTCCAGCGAAATGGTAAGGTTTATAATCTAGTTAATACATATTAAACTGCTCTAACATTATTAAATGTAGATGCTGAATCACTGATATGTGTTGGTTTACAGAGTCACAGCTCTAAAATTCAGTTTCAAATGGTTTATTTTCCAGATTTGAGGTGAACTATCTGCTGCTGCTTTCAGTAGTATGGCAATAAATATAGTGTAAAATGGCATTCAAACTCACATTTAACATTGACTAAAGCATATGAGGTGTCCCTGCGCTGATCATTGTCAGTTTTCTGTTGTTCAGCTGCGAGAATATAAGCTGTTTCTAATATATCAATTTGAGGTGTTGATTTGAACAAAACTCCTTTTAATATGGAAAATACTCCTTCTAGAATGTGCCGTTTTATTTTTTATAACACGTTTTAAATCCATCTTAGATCAGCCTTTAGGCTTGATAGTCAGGCACTCTCCTGTTGGTGTCATCGATTTAACAACCTGCCCTTGCGTGTGTTTTGAACCCGGCGTGCAATACCTAGTTCGACCACTGGGTGTCAAACTTACATACTGCACCTTTAAAATGTATGGTAAAAGGTATTGCATTTCACTCTCTGATTCTTGTATATAACTTGTTCCAGATAAGATGATGATTCTGTGTGTTTTGCGTGTCTGTAGATGGAGAGGTTTATGCCTGGGGTCACAACGGCTACAGTCAACTGGGAAACGGCACCACCAATCACGGCCTGACGCCCGCACTGGTTTCCACCAACCTCATTGGGAAGCGGGTGACGGAGGTTTCCTGCGGTTCTCACCACACCATAGCCCTTACCACAGATGGAGAGGTAAAGGAGATGTTTCATCACTCTAAAATGACAAAATAGATGTTGAACAAAGTGCTTTACACAACTTACCTTGGAAAAAGTTTCTCATGTTTCTTGATCAAAAGACATTGGGGAGTAAACGTGTCTCTACTTGTATTATAGTTCAGGAGGCGCATTTACTAAACAAACTATCTTCTTTGGTCATGAGGAAAATAAGGTTCTTTAAAATTACTAGTTGGAACAGGACTAAAAGGAAGTTTTTCTGCGGAACTTAAAGTACAGTACTTAATAAGAAAAGGACAGAACATTTTAGTAGATTTAGTTTTCTTTCACATTAAAGCAAATTAATCCTGATTTTACTGAACAGGCATAAACAATCATGTTCAACACCACACTAAGCAGATGTTTGTTTTTGTCTCACAATTCCCCTAAAACAGGTTTCAGGTATATTACGGTAGAAGAAGCCCTAATGCATATCCTGAATGAGTTACGGGACTTCTGGGTCTCCTGGAGCAAAATATAAAACATTCAGAGAAAGTGAAAGTCTGATTGTCGATAAAAAAGCTAGACAAAGAGCAAGACAATCTTCCTTAGACCTAATGCCTTCAGTTCAAAGCTCACCACAGTGAAATGATCTTCCCCCATTGATCTAGAGGAGTTAGAACCAAGCGGCAACCTCCCGCTCTCCCTCAGGAAGCCAATACGGAAGTAACTAAAACTGCAATTCATCAGAAATTCCGCTAGTCCTGGCCGCTCCTGGCTCCAAAACAGAGCAAATTTCAATTGAGCCCACTGTTAGAATGGCCAACTTTACAGCAGAAAAAAAGGTGTTTACAGCCTGGTACAAAAAAAGATTTTGGTTCATACAGCTAATATTACCCTTCATGATATGTGAGGGGGGTGAAGTTTTTTATAATTCATCCGTTTCCTTTATATTAAGTTTGCATAATTAGGGGAGTGGCCACTTGAGTGACAGCTAGGTCTCGTTGGTCGCCGTCACGTCACCTCAGCTGATTCCTGCAGTTTAGCCACTGAACTCGGCATATTTATCATATTTCTGTGTTGTTTTATGTGGCTTTACACAGTCAACTGCCTTTCGGACTTGTTTCCTACAATTATTAGATGGCATGGCATGCTGAGTGCACTTAATTGTGCTCACAAACCATTCACGTGGCCTCCGTTTCCCATGTGAGTAAAGTTATATACATAAATACCATCTCTATACATGTATTTGTTTTATTTAAGATCATTTATTGTTTATATTTATATTTAGAGCTGACAGATTGATTAGCTGTAGGCTCTAGAACAGTCATCTGAAGCGTTGTCATACAGTGTTATCCTGGATTTCATCAATGGTCTTACATTAACACAGACTATATCTGAAGTGTTTGGAAGTAATTTGCGTTTTCCTCCTGTTAAAAAACGTCATAATAACAATGTTTAGTGGCTCAATGTATTACAGCAGTGTGTTTTTAAAAGACTAAACACTTTATTGATATAGTATACAAGCTAGCACAAGTGGTCAGAATACAAACGAGTCACAGGTGATAAAGTATTAAGCGTTCTCCCAAAGTAAAGTGTGTCTGAACCAGGTCCAAGCAAAATGCCAGCAGGTGTCTGTAGCTTCGCTTACTCTCCGCCTCTTTGCCCTTGTTTGGTATCCCTCCGTGGGTGTGATGGCGCGCGAACAAAATGGCGACGGTTGGCCGCGCCTACTTGTGGCTTCTTTTGCGCTCTTAAGAAACCTATGGGTGACGTCACGGATACTACGTCCATATATTTGAAAGTCTATGGTTAGAACTGACTAACATGCATGCACACACACACACACACATACATGCATATATATTTATATGCATTCTGTTGCTGCCATGTGATTGGCAGATTAGAAACTTACATTAAAGAGAAGTTAGACAGGTGTATCGTGGCTTTACATATGTACAATCATTGGCCACTTCATTAGATACACCTGTCTGACTCCTCGTTAACACACATTTCTAATCAGCCAATCACATGGCAGCAACTCAATGTATTTAGGCATGTAGACATGGTCAAGACGATCTGCTGCAGTTCAAACCGAGCATCAGAATGGGGAAGAAAGGGGATTTAGGTGACTTTGAACGTGGCATGGTTGTTGGTGCCAGACGGGCTGGTCTGAGTATTTCAGAAACAGCTGATCTACTGAGACTTACACGCACAACCATCTCTAAGGTTTACAGAAAATGGCCCAAAAAAGAGGAAATAACCAGTGCTCGGCAGTTCTGTGGGCGCAAATGCCTTGTTGATGCCGGAGGTATGAGGAGAATGGCCAGACTGGTTCCAGCTATTAGAAAGGCAACAGTAACTCAAATAAGCCCTCGTTACAACCGAGGTCTGCAGAAGAGCATCTCTGAACACACAACACGTCCAACCTTGAGGCGGATGGGCCCTTATAAAAGTGATTTTTGCATAATAGTTGCCCTTTAATGATTTTAGCATTGATCTCTTGTTCTCTCTCGTGTGCAGGTATACGCCTGGGGCTACAACAACTCGGGTCAGGTGGGCTCTGGATCCACAGCCAATCAGCCCACTCCTCGGCGGGTCAGCAGCTGCCTGCAGAACAAGGTGGTGGTGAACATCGCCTGCGGACAGCTCTGCTCTATGGCCGTCCTGGACAATGGAGAGGTGTGTTTTCATTAAAGGATATGGTTCGCCCAAAAATGAAAAGTCTGTGATTTATTTCAGCAAAAGAGACAGGGTATTTTTACATGTTTCGAACTTTCAATGAAGGCAATTATGTTATCAGTTTTATTAAAACATGCATACAGTAAAGATGACGGTCATATAAACATGCGGCTACATGATTCAGGCACAAGCCGATACGGCTAATAGCTACTCTGACTGACAGTGTTTACACAATGGCACAGCGCGTGCTAATAGAAGTACGGCTCTTTTCCTGGTGACGTAGAGCCGATCCATGAATGACAGCACATTATGTTAGCAGACCAATCAGAGCCTCTTGAGGGCGGGTCTTTCGGAGGATCTAGGAAAACGACAGTTGTTTTCATGTTAGCTGAGTAGCTTTATATAATTAACCTTAGATATATAAAAGAATAACGTGATTTGATTTTTTACAAATAAAGCATGAAAACACATTGCTTTGCTTTTTAGAAACACAACCAAGTCTTTAAAATAGACTCTGGACCAAAAAAACACTGAAAATATTTGTAAAAGAGTTCAAATTTCAGTAATCATTTTTACTTAAGCTGTTTGTAACAGGGCATGATCGAATGTATTTGATTTATTGTGTGTTTTATTTTGTGATGAAGCGAGCATGCTTGGCTCAGGACATGTTTGGCTGCTGTTTGGGCATGATCTATTACTCAATGCTTCGATATGTGGCAGGTGTTGATTGTGTCTTTCAGCCATCAGGTTCATTTTGTGCCTACTCATGAGGCACCTTGAGAACACTTGCAAATGTTCTCAAGGTACAGTTTTAAAAACTTTTTGACAGCTTTGGAGCTGTTTGATTTGATTGACAAAAAAATAATTGTCAATCAAAGTGTGATTGTAAAAACAATTGGAAAAAAAAGGCTGGTTATATTCACATACTGCTGCCAAACAACTGTGTTTAAACCCCTTACAAAAGTGATTTGTTTGCAAAATGGGTCCCCTTTAAAACAAGATAAGCATGTCTGAGTTCTGAATTTTTCAGTTGTAATCTGTTAATAAACATTTTTATAATGTCACATATGCCTTTGGCTTTGAATTTACCTGAATATTGCACACGAGACAACACCGGAATATAAGAGGAATATCTTAGCCTAGTCAAAATATACCAGCAACTTGTATAGCACTTTCACGATAATTATTATGACAATTGTTCCAAAGCACTTTTACTAAAAGTGCACATTATAAAATAGAGATACATCTAAAATAAAGCTATCAAGCATACTGCAATAACATTTTGTTTAAAATGTTCACAAGAAAATAGAAACAATGCAGTTTTCATCCAGGCTGTGGTACACTGGACCGGCTCTATACCCTCACCAGGGTGCTCGAGGGTTCATGGGAGTATGCCCAACCAGTCCACATGTGTTTTGTGGATTTGAGAAGGCATTCGACCGGGAGTATGGGCTCAGAGGCGCTCTGTTAAAGGCTGTCTCGTCCCTGTATGAACAGAGTAGGAGTTTGGTTCGCAATAAGTCAGGCTTGTTTCCAGTGCATGTTGGGCTCCGGCAGGGCTGCCCTTTGTCACCATTTCTGTTCATAATTTTTATGGACAGAATTTCAAAGCGCAGCCTTGGGCTGGAGGGTGTGCAGTTCGGTGACCACAGGATTTCATCTCTGTCATTCGCAGATGATGTTGTTCTGTTGGCTTCATCCAACATGGACCTTCAGCATGCACTGGGGTGGTTTGCTGCAGAGTTTGACGTGGCTGGGATGAAAATCAGCAACTTCAAGTCAGAGGCTATGGTGCTCCACCGGAAAAAGGTGGTTTGCCATCTCCAGGTTGAAGGAAAGTTCTTACCCCTGGTGGAGGAGTTTAAGTATCTTGGGGTTTTGTTTGTTGTTCGAGTAAAGGAAGGATGGAACGTGAGATTGACCGGTGGATTGGTGCAGCGGCTGCAGTAATGCAGTCGATGTACCGGTCTGTTGTGGTAAAGAAAGACCTGAGCCAAAAGGCAAAGCTCTCGATTTACCGGTCAATCTACGTTCCTACTCTCACCTATGCTCATGAGCTTTGGGTCATGACCGAACGGACAAGATCTTAGATACAAGTGGCTGAAATGAGTTTCCTTTCACAGGGTGGCAGGGCGCACTCTTGTAGATAGGGTGAGGAACTCTGTCACCCTGGAGGAGCTCGGAGTAGAGCTGCTGCTCCTTCACATTGAGAGAAGTCAGCTGAGGTGGCTCAGGCATCTGTTTCGGGTGCCTCCTGGACGCCTTCCTAGGGAATGTCCCACCGGGAGAAGGGCCTTAGGGATGACCCAGGACAAGCTGGACGGACTATGTCATTCAGCTGGACTGGGAACGCCTCGGGATCCCCCTGGAGGAGCTAGAGGAAGTATATGGGGAGAGGGAAGTCTGGGGTTCTCTCTTAAGACTGCTGCCTCCCGCTTTTCCGGGGTCGGGTCGTAATGAAAATGAATGAATGAATGAATGAGTAATAAAATAGACATCACTGTAATATAATATACTTTTTTCTCTCAATATACAGACATACGGCTGGGGTTATAACTGCAATGGGCAGCTCGGTTTGGGCAACAACGGCAATCAGCAAACCCCTTGCCGGATCGCCGCCTTACAGGGAATCAACATCATACAGGTGACCAAAGAGGACTTCTGAGATTGAAGGGTTTTCTGGGATTAAGTGGTAGCGAACAGTTGTATCCGCATTGCAAAATGCAGAGCCTTTTCCCCATACGACTTGCAGTATGAAATTCCATTAAAACTACCCTCTTTCAGCACTTCATACTTTCATCCAATATCTTGTTTGTCACGGGGGCATGCATGAAATATTCCTGAATGAAAGTGAAAGTGCCAAACTGCAGTTAAAGTCAACAAATTAAAAATGGAACGCCCGAAATTACATGAAGCTCTGGAGGAAACTTGGAGAGCGTGATGATGCAATTCACAATCGAATAATGTGCTAAACATGTCAAACGAGATCACGAAAGGAACATTCAAAAAGCAACTCATGTAAACAACGCAATCATATTATTCACTTATTCAGATTAAGGCACATAATTCCATTACTGATGTCCATGTAAACGTAGTTACTAACTCAAAACAATAAGTAATGCAGGGAAATGTAGTTTAATTTAATGTTGTTTATATGCTGGAAGTGTAATAGTAAAGAAAGAAAATCAGTCATGATTCAGGAAGTTTGCAGTGAAAAATGGCTTTAAATAGCTTGGTTATCTTTATGTACAATTGTCATAAAGATTACATAATAAAACGACATAAAAAATGAAACAAAATGAGTAGTGCATTGAATAGGAACCCTATAACTTGCACAGTATCTTTCAAAACTTTTATCATTTGGCTGTACTCATTAATTAAAACATCAGTAGCATGGATGGGCAATTGTATGAATATTTAGACTAAAATAGATGAATATTTTAAGGATTTTACTTAGTAATTACTGAGGATAATGCAAAACAACACTGTTAGTGGTATAATAATAAAAATTATTATATTTGTGATTATTGTCATAATAATAATGATTAATATTATTATTATTATTATTACCATTTTTAATTATATTATTATTAATATATGTGTGTGAATTAGATTTTATAGCTAAATGTTGTACTGTTTTAATTGTTTTGCCGATTATTTTATAGTCCCATTTTATTCAGTTCAATTCATCTTTATTTTTATAGCGCTTTTACAGTGTAGATTGTGTCAAAGCAGCTTAACATAGAAGATCTAGTAAACTGAAACAGAGTCAGTTCAGTTTAGTTCAGTTCAGTGTGGATTTATTTTCACTGCTGAAAGTCCAAACACTGAAGAGCAAATCCATTGATGCGCAGCTCAACAATTCCCAATCCAATCAAGCCAGTGGCGACAGTGGCGAGGAACAAACTTCACCAATTGATGTAAGTGAAGGAAAAAACCTTGAGAAAAACCTGGCTCAATTTGGCGCGACCATTTTCCTTGGGCCAAACTTTTTTTTTGCAGAGCTGCAGCCTAGGCGCTGGATGCTGGAGACATCCATCATGCAGAAGCTGAACGTGTGAGTTAGTCATTGGCGGGTGTTCAGGCTAGCCTGCGGAATCAATGTGGAGACTCGTCTGTCCCTGGGGTCTTTCTGGAATCAATCTTATGCTCTCCACTCCTTTATGAACATAATACCATCTGTTCAGGATACGGCCTTGTCCAGGATTATGGAGACCTCTAGGAGTCTTCTATGGTTGGAATCATCTCTTCATAGGTCGCAATCTCTAGAAGCCTCGGGATGAGTATCCCCAAGTGGAAGTAAGGAACATAGCTAATAAATCATCTTATTTTAGTTAGAAGACACATCGTTTGTCTTTTTTTATTATCCAAAGGCTCAAACAAAAGAGAACAGAGTCGTATAAAATATTAGAGTGATAAAATCCTGTAGAAGCTCCACCATTTGTGGTAAATTATCATACCGCCAATACCAGCTGTCTTGAAACGGAATTCATCCGCCCTTTTTCAGCCACACGAGCATTCATCTCTATTACCACACACTATTGTAAACATTCACATGCATCAACCAAAGATGACAGGTGCTCCAGTAAATCATGTGTTTTTCTCTCAGTCCTGAAGTGTGTTTGTGTCTGCAGGTGGCGTGTGGATACGCTCACACACTGGCTCTCACAGACGAGGGATTTGTTTACTCTTGGGGAGCGAACTCTTATGGGCAGCTGGGCACAGGCAATAAGAGCAACCAGGCGGTGCCCACCCTCATCAACATGGACAAGGAGAGGTGAGGCCTTTCTGAAAACTTTAATGCTGCCAACTGATGATCAACAGTTAAAATTACACATTTTAACTATTCCCATCTGGGAAAACCAAAAACAATCAAGAACTCTTGAATCAAATATGTGATTATAATACAAGTCAATGGGGCAAAATCAGCCCCCAACATAACAAAAGGGTAGTCAATTTACACAGAAGGGTCATCCCTGTGTTTCGTGTGGTAACAGCAGCTTGTGGTCTCCTGCAGGATGGTGGAGGTTGCTGCATGTCACACCAGTCACACATCAGCAGCCAAAACTCAGAGCGGTCAGGTGCTGATGTGGGGTCAGTGTCGCGGTCAGGCTGTGGCGTACCCTCACCTCACCCACTTCACCAGCACCGACGATGTCTTCGCCTGCTTCGCCACACCAGCCGTCACCTGGCACCTGCTGTCTGTGGGTAAGAGACACCATCCAGGCTAACTACCCTGGACGAGGCATTATACTTCCTAATCTTTACTCAGGGTGTTCGCAGATACTTAAAAAGCCTCAAATTTAAGTGTAAAAATATATAAATAATAAATAAATAGTGTAAAAATTAGGCCTTAAATAGTCTTTAAAATGTCTGTGTTTCAGAGGTAATGCTGCATGATTAATCAGATCGCAATCGCAATGTCAGGCTGGTGCGGTTATATCAGGGGTGTCCAAAATCTGTCCTGGAGGGCCGTTGTCCTGCATAGTCTAGCTCCAACTTTCTTCAACACACCTCCTTGAAAGTTTCTAGTATACCTAGAAAGAGCTTGACTAGCTGGTTCAGGTGTGTTTAATTGGGGTTGGAACTAAAATATGCCGTACACTGGCCCTCTAGGACCGAGTTTGGACACCCCTGGGTTATATGATGGGAAAATGTTAGGACTATTCGTTCTTTAGGGCAGAGCTATCAGTCCTTTAGGGCGGGGCTGTCAGTTGTTTAGGGTAGGGCTATTAGTTTAGGATGGGGCTATCAGTCCTTTAGGGCAGGGCTGTCAGTTGTTTAGGGCGGGGCTATTAGTTTAGGATGGGGCTATCAGTCCTTTAGGGCGGGGCTGTCAGTTGTTTAGGGCGGGGCTATTAGTTTAGGATGGGGCTATCAGTCCTTTAGGGCAGGGCTATCAGTCCTTTAAGGCAGGGCTGTCCAGGGCTTTCAGTTCTTTAGGGCGGGGCTATTAGTTATTTAGGGTGGGGCTATCAGTCCTTTATGGTCGGAGCTATCAGTTCTTTAGGACGAGGCTTTCAGTTATTTAGGGCGAGGCTATCAGTTCTTTAGGGCGGAGCTATCAGTTCTTTAGGGCAGGGCTATCAGTTCTTTAGGACGAGGCTTTCAGTTATTTAGGGCAAGGCTATCAGTTATTTAGGGCGGGGCTATCAGTTATTTAGGACGAGGCTTTCAGTTGTTTAGGGCGTGGCTATCAGTTCTTTAGGGCGGGGCTATCAGTTATTTAGGGCAGGGCTATCAGTTATTTAGGACGAGGCTTTCAGTTGTTTAGGGCGTGGCTATCAGTTCTTTAGGGCGGGGCTATTCGTCCTTTCGGGTGGGGCTATTAGTCCTTTAGGGCGAGGCTTCCAGTTTTTTAGGGGTAGGGCTATCAATGCATGTTTTGTTTCTGCCCTGCCTACATAGGAGGCAGTGGTTCAAATAAATATGCTACCGTCTGTAAAATATAGCTGACTGAAGAACTGTTTTGACCAAAGACACCCTGACCGTTACATGTGTTCTGCTGTTGAGTAGAGAACCACTGTCATCATATCTCTTATATTTCCAGTACATTTTATTTGATTTAATACTTTTAAGCAAAAGAAATCAGAAAGCAATTTGCCTCAACAGGCAGTTCTCAGCATGTCAGGGCTGTTTTAGCTCAGTTCAGTGTACTGCTGGTCTAACGTGAGCACTGATACAATGAAAAGATCATTTATACTTCTTGAAATTGGCTCACTAGTCTTAATGACTGTCAGGCACATCCAGAAATAAGCTTTAATTCAGTTAGCTTGTAGATCTGTGCAGACTCATACCGCAAACTGTTTTGATTTGCCTAACTGGCTCATCCGGTTTACGTAAAAAAACATTTATAAATATTGTATCGTTCAATAATTCTGATATCATTAGCTGATTTTAACTCATTTTAGATGACACATTACTGTAAGATGCCATAACGAGGGACAAACACATGAAATACATTGGAAAAACTACAACGAAAAAAGAGAATCACTTAATTAAAGCTTAAATTAAGTGAACGCAGCTCGACTACTGTTTTTTTTTACTTGCTTATTTGTTTCTTTGTTATGTATGGGGCTCTGCATATTACTAAACCTTTTTATTATTTATTATTACTTCACTATTAACTCAAGCAGAAATTGATTGAGTTATGAGTTGCAATTAAACTAATGAAAAGAATTTATTAGAATAATTTATATTTTTATTATTATGATTCAGACTTTGTTATTCTCCCATGTTTGTATGTAGTGTCTATGACAACTTGGTTTTACCTGCCAAGTCATACGTGTAATACAAACACATATGACAAACACAAGTCAAACTTGTAATACAACTTTAAATTACATGTTTAAAGTGTTGTTTTTCTCATTTTTCCCATAAATGACTGCTAAGTATTGGTCATTACAGATATGCTGTTTCTATTACACACACACACACCACATACACTACCTGACAAAAGTCTTGTTGTCAATTCCAGTTGTAAGCTCAACAAATAATAACTTGACTTCTAGTTGATTATTTGGAAAAGTGGCAGAAGTTGGATTTTTCTGATGAACCATTTATTGAACTGCATCTCAATCATCACAAATACTGCAGAAGACCTACTGGAACCCACATGGACCCAAGATTCTCATAGAAATCAGTCAAGTTTGGTAAAGGAAAAATCATGGTTTGGGGTTACATTCAGTATGGGGGCGTGCGAGAGATCTGCAGAGTGGATGATCAACATCAACAGCCTGAGGTATCAAGACATTCGTGCTGCACATTACATTACAAACCACTGGAGAAGGACAATTCTCCAGCAGGATATAGTTCCTTCTCATACTTTAGCCAAAGTCAAGGTGCTCCAGGATTGGCCAGCCCAGTCACCAAACATGAACATTATTGAGTATGTTTGGGGTAAGATGAAGGAGACATTGAAGACGAATCTAAAGAATCTTGATGAACTCTGCGATTATCTGACATTTTTTCTGTTAAGTTGACAAGACCTCTGTCTTGGCAAAGTCAGACCTTACTGTCCTAATTAAATAATTAAAAATCAGGGCATGATCATATTTTATTTTGGTAAAATAAGCGTCATCTTGAGGCTTTTGCCTTTCATATTAGCAACTTCTGATACCAAATGATCCCTTGGACGTTGAGTTATTATTTGTTATTCCTAAAACTTGGATGGGCGACAGGACTATTGTCAGCTAGTATCTACTTTTTAGCCGATGTATATTCCAAGTAGCAAGTTATTACTTCTACTGCTTGAACTCCAAAAAAATGACCTAAGCTGCTTGTTCGAACTACTTATTAAATAGGAGTTGATTGAACCTACACTTTAGTTTAACTTAGTGAAGTTTCGTAAACTAATTTCGAGAGGAGCACGTGATATGATTGACCGCAGCTGGTCTCTCATCTACAATCATTAGTTAGCCAATCAGATTAATCCAAACTCACTGTAAGTAGCCAAGCTAAAATCACTCCCTTATCTTTGTTTTACAAAGAAACCCCCCATCCACCCTTTCTTTCTTTCTTTCTTTCTTTCTTTCTTTCTTTCTTTCTTTCTTTCTTTCTTTCTTTCTTTCCTTCTTTCTTTCTTTCTTTCTTTCTTTCTTTAACAAGGGGAGCTCTTGAGAACTACCTGATCTCGTACTCCCCTTACATCAGTGGTCACCAAGCTTGTTCCTGGAGGGCTGGCGTCCTGCAGATTTTAGCTCCAACTTTAATCAAACACACCTGAACAAGCTAATCAAGGTCTTGCTAGGTATACTTGAAACATCCAGGCTGGTGTGTTGAGACAAGTTGGAGCTAAACCCTGCAGGGACACCGGCCCTCCAGGACCGAGATTGGTGACTCCTGCCTTACATGCTTAGACCAGGCGGGAGCCATTGGGCTCAATTATTTCCGAGCTCAGGGTTCTCTCCCGGGACAGCATGCCAAACATTTGTCAAACAATATCCAAGTATGAACTCTTGAAATAGTTTTATGTTCAATCCACTTAAAATTGTAAAAACAATAGAGCTAACTTTCTAGAAGGAATTGTGTGGAACCCTGCAGGTTTTTACCGTGTGGTGCAATAAAAAAAACACACCCGGTTTAAACATTGATCTATTATTTTCTGACTTTGTTTGGCTCGTTAGATGGAGACGACTATCTGACTGTTGCCCAGTCGCTAAAGCGAGAGTTCGACAGCCCTGACATCTCTGACCTCAAGTTCCTGGTTGACGGGAAGTGTATCCACGTGCATAAAGCCCTTCTTAAAATCAGGTAAACTGATACCTTCAGTCGAGCAACACGAGCTCTAAAAGCATTCTGCACTCTTAATTGCTTTGGTAATGGAGTATAAGGGATTTGGGATTTGATCCAGCTTCCTGGTGTACCTGAGATAGCATCAAGTTTAAAAAGAACCTCAGTTATGCAAAGAACACCTGAACATAGGATCGGTGTTTTCCCCTCCAGAGTCTTTATCGAATAGGTTCAATTCAAGAAGCTGCACTTTGTTGACTTTAACATGTACAGACACTTGCTTGATTGTGTATGCATGCACGGTTGCATACGTGCCACTCATTGTGTTTCTACTATCACCAGTTAACATTTTAAGCATATCTCCTTTATCTGAACCGAGCAGTTCAGTGCTGAAAGGTGTTTTTATTTGCTCCTGGCCGAGCTGCATGTACAGGCAAGACACTGAAGAGGAAGCTTTAAAAAATACACAAGCAGAAATAATAATGCATTGCACCCAAGCGGCAACCTCCCGCTCTCCCTCAGGAAGCCAATATGGAAGTAACTAAAACTGCAATTCATCCGAAATTCCGCTAGTCCTGGCCGTTCCTGGCTCCAAAACAGAGCAAATTTCAATTGAGCCCACTGTTAGAATGGCCAACTTTACAGCAGAAAAAAAGGTGTTTACAGCCTGGTACAAAAAAAAGATTTTAGTTATCACAGCTAATATTACCCTTCATGACAACTGTGAGGGGGGGTGAAGTTTTTTATAACTCATCCGTTTCCTTTATATTAAGTTTGCATAATTAAGGGCGTGGCCACTTGAGTGACAGCTAGGTCTCGTTTGTCGCTGTCACGTCACCTCAGCTGAATCCTGCAGATTAGCCACTGAACTCGGCATATTTATCGTATTTCTGTGTTGTTTTATGTGGTTTTACACAGTCAACTGCCTTTTGGACTTGTTTCCTACAATTATTAGATGGCATGGCATGCTGAGTGCACTTAATTGTGCTCACAAACCATTCACGTGGCCTCCATTTCCCATGTGAGTAAAGTTTATATGCTTATATACCATCTCTATACATGTATTTGTTTTATTTAAGATCATTTATCGTTTATATTTATATTTAGAGCTGACAGATTGATTAGCTGTAGGCTCTAGAACAGTCGTCTGAAGCGTTGTCATACAGTGTTATGCTGGATTTCATCAATAGTCTTACATTAACACAGACTATATCTGAAGTGTTTGGAAGTAATTCGCGTTTTCTTCCTGTTGAAAAACGTCATAAGAATAATGTTCAGTGGCTCTGTGTATTACAGCAGTGTTTTTACAAGTCTAAACACTTTATTGATATAGTATACGACCAAGCACAAGTGGTCAGAATACAAACGGGTCACAGGTGATAAAGTATTAAGCGTTCTCCCAAAGTAAAGTGTATCTGAACCAGGTCCAAGCTAAATGCCAGCAGGTGTCTGTAGCTCCGCCCACTCTCCGCCTTTTTGCCCTTGTTTGGTATCCCGCCGTGGGTGTGATGACGTGCGAACAAATTGGCGACGGTTGGCCGCACCTACTTGTGGCTTCTTTTGCGCTCTTTAGAAACCTATGGGTGACGTCACGGATACTACGTCCATATATTTTCTATGATTGCACCACATTATGCCACAGCCATATCACCCTGCAGCCCAAGACTGGTTACTCACTGAAGCTAAGCAGGGCTGAGCCTGGTCAGTACCTGGATGGGAGACCACATAGGACTAGGTTGCTGTTGGAAGTAATGTGAGTGAGGCTAGCAAAGGGCGCTCAACCTGTGGTCTGTGTGAGTCTTAATGCCCCAGTAAAGTGAAGGGGACACTATACTGTCAGTGGGAGCCGTCTTTCAGGTGGAACGTTAAACTGAGGTTCTGACTCTCTGTGGTCATTAAAAATCCTATGGTACTTCTCGTAAAGAGCAGGGGAGTAACCCTGGTGCCCTCCGGTAATCCATCATGGCCTCCCAATCATCCCCATTGACCGAATTGGCTTGATTACTCTCCACTTCACCAATAGCTGTTGTGTGGTGAGCTGACTGGCACCGTTGTCCTGTGGCTGCCGTCGCATCATTCAAGTGGATGTAAAGCGCTTTGAGTGTATGACCGTACATGATAAATGTGCTATACACCGGTGCTATATACAGATTGCCGGCAGCTAGCTCTCTGCAACTCTCACATGGTCGCCCACTGAAGCTAAGCAGGGCTGTGCCCGGTCAGTACCTGGATGGGAGACCACGTAAGAAAGCTAAGTGGCTGCCGGAAGTGGTGTTAGTGAGGCCAGCAGGGGGCGCCTGACCTGTGGTCTATGTGGGTGCTAATGCTCCAGTATAATGACAGGGACTCTATACTGCTCAGTGAGCGCCGCCCTTCAGATGAGACGTTAAACCGAGGTCTTGACTCTCTGTGGTCGTTAAAAATCCCAGGATGTCCTTTGAAAAAGAGTAGGGGTCCAGGTCTGCCCACTAGCCTATATATATATATTTAAGCTGCACAATTAATCGTTAAACGATCGCGCTCTCGATTCGACCCCCTAGGCGATCTTAATCCAGCATTTCTACAATTCTGTCAATCATATTTTCAAGTTCAGGAGAGAAGAAGAGGCGGCTGCACGAGTCTTTTCATTGTTTCACACACGTTGCTCAGTGACATTGACACCTCCAAATGATGTTGAATGAGTCACATAATGTATTTATAAGTTATAATTCACCTAAAAATGTCATTTTTGTCTTAATATAATGATGTTTTTGCGATCGGGAAATCACACATGACGAGCTGCTGACTGTCAGCTGTTATCACAGAGAGGGCGCGCGCGTGCTCTACTTAATGATAGACGAGGGCGCGTCTACTTTAGTGAACAGAACCTGCATATGTTGCGAGTAACAGGTAATACAGTTGCAAATAATATTCAGTTTGTGGCACAGAGTGATCGTTTGGGAGCCGTGCGTGAAGTATGAACAAGCACTCACTTAGCAGTCAAAATGAAACCGAAAGTGTGCACTTCATTTAAATGATCATATCACATTTTAGAGTTATGATTATGACAAGCGTTTGATATGTTTTCTCTTTCATAGCGAACACACAGTTATGCATGAAAATAAATGTTTACAATGTCAGTATAACTACTCTAGCCTATATATTCTTGAATATAATCTGAAAATGGCAAATGTCTGATTTCACCAGTGAATAAATTTGTCTAATATGACAGATTGCAGGCATATATCTCAAACATAATAATTCAACATCAGAATTATTATAAGTGGAATATAATTATTTATAGAAACCAGTTCACATAATACACATAATATTATTATCGATGTTGTGTCATATGTTTGTTTTTACCATACCTTTATTTTACATATACCAAATCGTGAGAAAATCATGAACTTTAATTTGAGCAAAAAAATCGCGATTCTCACTTTAGCTAGAATCGTGCAGCTCTAATATATATATATATATATATATATATATATATATATATATATATATATATATGTGTGTGTGTGTGTGTGTGTGTGTTTAAATTTCAGTATCATATAAAGAGCTTTTAAAGTGCAAGTGACAAAACGGAAGTGTGCACTTAAAGGGTTAGTTCCCACTAAATTGAAAATTCATAATTTTTATCATTGATCATTTACTCACCTTTCACCTGTTCTCAACATATTTGAGATTTTTCATCTGTTGAACGCAAAAGAAGATGTTTTGAAAAATGCTGGAATCACCCATTGAATCCTTAGTAATGTAATGGAAGTCAGTTGGTGCCAGCATTCTTCAAAATATCTTCTTTTGCGTTAAACAGAAAAAAAACTCATATTTTTGGCTTAACGTTCCCTTCAATTATTAAAGAGAACGATACCACAAATTGGTGTGGATGCTAATGTTATTATAGTTCCCTTTATAGTGATGATTCTTCACATGAACAGGTTTTAAATGTTATTAAACAACCCAACAGATATTAGTGTGCTCTAAAAGCAAACACACAACTTGCATTTGTGTTCATAAACACAAAAGAAATATAATATTGTGCTTGTGTTAATAGGTGTGAGCATTTCCGAGCACTGCTGAATGAAACCGACGAAGAGACCATTGAGATTCATCAGTTCTCTTATCTGGTGTATCGTGCGTTCCTGGAGTACCTGTATACTGATACGATCAACCTCCCCCCTGAAGATGCAATCGGTATACAATCCCATTCATTCTAGAAGTGCTAAAGCAAAGATCAATAGTCATATATATTTTTTATAACTGCACTGAATATGTCATAAATATATAAGGTATTTGAAATCCAGCATGTCACATTCCACATCCACCCACCTCCAAAATTAACAAAAATCTGATTCAGACATGCTAATCAGCTCACATACAGGTTTTCACATACTATAAAGTAGGGAAGTATATGTTTTTGTGATGCAGCCTTGGTGAACAGTGGAGAAGACTGGTAAACCTTGGTCAGTGCTAGAAGGGATACAGCTGCAGCCGGAAGTTAATGAGTATTATTTATACTATCTAATTACCCATTAAATTGTATTTTATTAATGTCAAACCCTCCCCAAACCCAAATCTACCCCTCACAGTAATGTAAAACAGTAATTATAACTTTAAATTATAAGTATTTAGACTGGAAATATTTA
The DNA here is from genome assembly GCF_052040795.2 of Danio rerio. Lineage (NCBI taxonomy): Eukaryota > Metazoa > Chordata > Actinopteri > Cypriniformes > Danionidae > Danio > Danio rerio. Next base: position 3,159,457 of record NC_141035.1, read on the forward strand.
CATTATTTATTAAATTAACGATTAAATTGTATTTTATTAACGTCCACCCTACCCTAACCCTCAGTAATGTAAAAACAGTAATTATAACTTTAAATTATAAATATTTAAACTGAAAATATTTACATTATTTACTAAATTACCAATTAAATTGTATTTTATTAACGTCAACCATACCCCAACCCTCAGTAATGTAAAAACAGTCATTAAAATGAGTAGTATTTATTAAATTACCCACTAAATTGTATTTTATTAATGTCCACCCTACCCCAACTCTCACAGTAATGTAAAAACAGTAATTGTAATGAGTAGTATTTATTAAATTACCCACTAAATTGTATTTTATTAATGTCAACCCCTACCCAAACCCAAACCCAAACCTACCCCTCACTGTAATGATAAAATAGTAATTATAACTTTAAATTATAGGTATTTAAACTGGAAATATTTACATTATTTATTAAATTACCGATTAAATTGTATTTTATTAACGTCCACCCTACCCCAACTCTCACAGTAATGTAAAAACAGTAATTATAATGAGTAGTATTTATTAAATTACCCATTAAATTGTATTTTATTAATGTCAACTCCTACCCAAACCCAAACCTACCCTTTACAGTAATGATAAAAACAGTAATTCTAACTTTAAATTATAAGTATTTAAACTGGAAATGTTTACATTATTTATTAAATTACCGATTAAATTGTATTTTATTAACGTCCACCCTACCCCAACTCTCACAGTAATGTAAAAACAGTAATTATAATGAGTAGTATTTATTAAATTACCCATTAAATTGTATTTTATTAATGTCAACTCCTACCCAAACCCAAACCTACCCTTTACAGTAATGATAAAAACAGTAATTCTAACTTTAAATTATAAGTATTTAAACTGGAAATGTTTACATTATTTATTAAATTACCGATATAAATTGTATTTTATTAACGTCCACCCTACCCCAACTCTCACAGTAATGTAAAAACAGTAATTCTAACATGAATTATTTCTATTATTTATTAAATTACCCATTAAATTGTATATTATTAACGTCTTCCCCTTTCCCAACCCTTACAATAATGTAAAAACAGTAATTATAATGAGTATTGTTTATTAAATTATCCATTAAATTGTATTTTAATAACATCTACCCCTTGTCCAACCCTCACAGTAATCTCAATATCATAAATAATATTTATTATTATTGAACTGTGTCAAATGATGCTTTATTTATGCGAGTATCTGCAGCTGTATCCCTTTTAATAATTAAGACCGTAAGCCTTCATGGCCAATAACACAATGGCCAATCAGCAGTGTTTAAAAATGTGCTTAAATATTAGCAGGAAATGGATATTTTTTTAATTTCTGCACCATTTTTAGCGAAACAACAGTTACATTAGCGTAGAATATGTGTTTTGAAAAGTGTGATTGATGCTGTTTGGTGTTTATGATTCTGGTGGTGGTTTGTCTTGTGAAGGTCTGCTGGATTTGGCCACATATTATCGTGAGAGTCGTCTGAAAAGACTGTGTCAGGAGACCATCAAGAGAGGAATCACAGAGGAGAATGCTATAACACTGCTGTCAGCGGCGGTCAAGTATGAAGCACGGGTGAGAGCACTTAAACTACACATTTATCACTCTATAATACAGGTTATGTACTGGTCCTGTTCCAAATGTAGCAAGTGTACCAAATTCCTGTTTGATGGAAATACAAAACAAAAACAAACTGGTGAAGTACACAAGACAGATGTACGAAGAAAAAAAATTGTTAAAATGTTTTGTGTAAATAAAATGGTATTGGAATTTTGAGAAAAAATAAAATAAAAGTTTAATATAAATTGTGCTGTAACTGTTTAGGAAACACAAATAATAGATGATCTATATGTTACTTCTGTTACTGCTCTGTTATTAAAAACTATAATATGAGGAAAATGCACAACATTCATTTATAGACATGCCATGTGGTGTCTGGTTTGAGGTTAGCATCTTGAGTTAAAAAGCACAAAATTGTGGATAATGTCAACTCTGTTACTGTTACTTAATGGAGTCGACCGAACTGAAGTCGACTGAAACAGGGTTGACGGTAACAGGGTCACAGTGTTAACCCTAACAGTAACAGAATCGACCGTAACAGTAAAGGAGTCGACCGTAACAGTAACGGAATCGATAGTAGTGGAGTCGACCGTAACATGAAACGGAGTCGACAGAAACGGTAATGGAGTCGACCTTAACAGTAAAGGAGTCGACCACAACGGTAATGGAGTGAACTGTAACAGAGTAGTCAGTATTGAGTCGACCAAACCGGTAAAGGAGTCGACCGCAACGGTAACGGAGTGAACCGTAACTGTAACAGAGTCGACAGTAATAGAGTTGACCAAAACGGTAAAGGAGTCGATCGTAACGGTGTCAGCCGAAATAGTAACGCAGTAAACCATAATCGTAACAGAGTCGACCGTAACAGTAAAAGAGTCAACCAAAACATTAACGAGTCGACCGTAACAGTAACAGAGTCAACCAAAACATTAACGGATTCGACCGTAACAGTAACAGAGTAACCCGAAACATTAACGGAGTTGACCGTAACAGAGTCGACCGTAACAGTAACAGAGTCGACCGAAACATTAATGGAGTCGACCAAAATGGAGTTGACCATAAAGGAGTCGACCATAACATTAATAGAGTTGACTGTAACATTAATGGAGTCGACCAAAACGAAGTCGACGTAACAATAACAGAGTAAACCGAAACATTAACGGAGTCGACCGTAACAGAGTCAACCGTAACAGAAACAGAGTCGATTAAAATGGAGTTGACCATAAAGGAGTCGACCGTAACAGTAATGGAGTCGACCAAAACGAAGTCGACTGTAACAGTAACAGAGTCGACCGAAACAGTAACAGAGTCTACCGTAACAGAGTCAACCATAACAGAAATGGAGTCGACTGAAATGGAGTTGACCATAAAGCAGTCGACCGTAACAGTAATGGAGTTGACCGTAACATTAATGGAGTCGACCAAAACGAAGTCGACCGTAACAGTAACAGAGTCGACTGAAACAGTTACGGAGTCGAACGGAACAGTAACGGAGTCGAACGAAACAGTAACGGAGTCGAACGAAACAGTAACGGAGTCGAACGAAACAGTAACGGAGTCGAACGAAACAGTAACGGAGTCGAACGAAAAAGTAACGGAGTCGAACGGAACAGTAACGGAGTCGAACGAAACAGTAACGGAGACGAACGAAACAGTAACGGAGTCGAACGAAACAGTAACGGAGTCGAACGAAAAAGTAACGGAGTCGACCGAAACAGTAACAGAGTCGACCGAAATGGAGTTGACCATAACGAAGTCGACTGTAACAGTAATGGAGTCGACCAGAACATTAATGGAGTCGACCAAAACAGTAATAGAGTTGACCAAAACGAAGTTGAGCGTAACAGTAATGGAGTCGACTAAATAGAGTCAACTGTAGCAAAGTCAACCGTAACAGAGTCGACAGTAACAGAGTTGAGTTGTGCTTTAGCTCAAGATGCTAACCTAAAACCAGACACCACATGGCATGACTGTTCCCCATCACATTTAAGCATTTTGCATAATTTTACAATAATAATGCGTTCAGTTTACTCTAAACTATACGTTTGTTGTAAATCATTCCAGTTTAAGGTAAATAATAATGCTTGAATGTATGCCTGAAATTCAAGAACAATTCAAATGCACTGTACTCATTTTAACTGAGAACCAACCTACGACTGCGTCTAGTCCCAAAATGTCATCTTATCCCTTAACCACACACACACACACATACTGTATGATGTATAAAGCTGTAGTCTAGCAAGCCAGCGCATTAGGTTTTGGAGCAGAGCCTAAACATGTACATATATTTGCGGTTTCATGTATTATTCTGTAGGTCTTTGGTGGTGGTTCTGTTTCTCTCTGAATCCGTGCGTCCGCTCTCCATGTGCAGGATCTGGAGGAGTTCTGCTTCAAGTTCTGCGTCAACCACCTGACGGCTGTCACTCAGACGCAGGCCTTCGCTGACATGGACCACGACCTGCTGAAGAACTTCATCAGCAAAGCCAGCCGCTACGGGGCCTTCAAAAACTGACAGATCCAGCGTAGAAAGAGAGAGAGAGAGAGAGAGAGAGAGAGGTATTCTGTTCTGGATTGTTAATTTCAAATACCTCGGATTTGGAGAGACAAAAGCCAAATTCTTGAGGTTTTGAGGGTGGAGAAGTGGGAAACCACTGCACTGGTTGTCTTCAGGGTCCCAGTGCCTTTACATTTGATCCCCATCTGAAGCACCATGAAAGACTGGGTTGAAAGGGACCAGGAAGGTGTAAAAGATTCATTGTAAAAAACATTAACTCAGCTTCAAGTAAACAACTTTGACTTAACATTGACTCAACAACAAAATTGTAAGGCAACTTGCTGTACAGTGTTTTTTTAGTTGAGTCCACTGAAATCCTGTCATCTGAAGTACTTGGGTTAAAAGTTGAGTCAATTCCTAAAGAAGCTGTGTAGCCTTACAATTTGAAGTTGACTCGACTTAAAATAGTAAAGCTGCACAGTTTTTTTTAAGTTGACTCCACTTATATCGTGTCATCAGCAGTACTTGGCTTAAAAGTTGAGTAAAGTCAAAAAAAGCTGCGCAGCTACACAGTTTTAAGTTGATTTGACCTAAAATTGTAAGGCTGCAGAGTTTTTTGAGTTGACTCTACTTGAATCGTGTAATCCGCTGTACTTAAAAAGGGTTAAAAGTTGAGTCAACTCAAAAAAAAAGTTGTATTACAAAAAAAAATTGAGTTGACTCAACTGAAGTCGTATAATCTGCAGTACTTGGGTTAAAAGTCGAGGGAACTCAAAAAAAAAAAAAAAACTGCGCAGCCGTACAATTTAAAGTTAACTTGACTTAAAATTGTAAGGCTACACAGTTTTTTTTGAGTAAACTCCACCTAAATCGTGTCATCTGCAGTACTTGGGTTAAAAGTTGAGTCAACTGAAAAAGCTGCGCATCCTTACAATTTTAAGTTGACTGGACTTAAAATTGTAAGGCTGCACAGTTTTTTCAGTTGACAGCACTTAAATGGTGTCATCTGCTGTACTTGGGTTAAAAGTGGAGTCAACTCAAAAAACAAACAAACTGTGCAGCCTTACAATTTTAAGTTAACTTGACTTAAAATTGTAAGGCTGCACAGTTTTTTTTTTGAGTAAACGCCACCTAAATCGTGTCACCTGCAGTACTTGGGTTAAAAGTGGAGTCAACTTAAAAAACTGTGCAGCTTTACTGTCTTAAGTTAAGTCAACTTAAAATTGTAAGGCCGCAGTTTTTTGAGTTGACTCCACTTAAATCATGTAATCCGCTGTACTTGGGTTAAAAGTGGAGTCAACTAAAAAAACAAACAAACTGTGCAGCCTTACAACTTTAAGTTGACTTGACTTAATATTGTAAGGCTGCACAGTTTTTTTGAGTTGACTCAACTTAAGTCATGTCATCTGCTGTACTTGGGTTAAAATTTGAGTCAACTCAAAAACTGTGCGGTTTTACAATTTTAAGTCGAGTTAACTTAAAATTGTAAGGCCGCACAGTTTTTTGAGTTGACTCCACTTAAATCGTATCATCTGCAGTAAAAGGATTAAAAGTCGAGTTAACTCAAAAAATCTGCACAGCCTTACAATTTTAAGTTGACTGGACCTAAAATTATAAGGCTGCAGTTTTTTTTTAGCTGACTCCTCTTAAATTATGTCATATGGTTTACTTGGCTTAAAAATTGAGTCAACTCAAAAAAAAAAAAAAAAAAAAAAAAAAAAAGCTGCGCAGCCTTAAAATTTTAAGTTGCGTTAACTTCAAATTGTAAGGCTGCACAGTTTTTTTTTTGGAGTAGACTACACTTAAATTGTGTAATCTGCAGTTAACTCAAAGCTGTGCAGCCATAGAATTTCAAGTTGACTCAACTTTTTATTTGTTTGTAATGATTGAAATCACTGAACAAACAAAAAAAGGAAGGGATTGAAATATGAAAAAGCAAAAGGGAAGAACCGTTTTGTGTATATGAGATGGTTGATCGAGAAAGACTTCTTCATTTGTTTTCCTAATAGATTTACAGCCTGAAGTTTAAATTTAAAGGGACCGTACACCCAAAACTGAAAATTCCGTCATCTTCTTCAGAACCATTCAGTTAACATTGACTTTTATAGTATTTGTTTTCCCAACTATGGATGATATTTCTAAAAATTTGAACCACTTGAGAGAGAATAAATAATGAGTTAATTTTGTTTTGGGGGAACTGTTCCTTTAAGAGATTATTCGACAGGTTATCCATCCTAAATTGGTCTCCTATTGTCACAATGGCCTTTATAAATCTGGCCAACAACCAAACAAAGATGATCCTGTGTCATTGGAGATCATGATTCATTTTTTTTTCTTCAGACCTTAGCAGGAGCTTTGATGTAGCAATACGTCACATTTAGAGTGTTCTAGCATTGTTTTGAAATGTACTATAGTGACTTTGGCACTAGATTAATTTACAGATCAGAGTAATGTCATTTTTTATTGACTATTATGTGTTTTTTTTGTCATGTTTGCTGTCTTTTTGTGTATCAGTGTTATTTTGAGCATGTCAGAAAGGTCACTGCTTTCGTCCAGTCGTATTTTTACAAGCACTAATAAGCGAATCGTGCAAAAGCTGTGGAGAAAATAATGGCAGAACCGTATTTCACCTCAAAATCTACAAATAAATTTGTACATATATTTAAATATAAATGTAAATATTAAGAGACCTCTTAAAACAGTTTTTTTCTGGATTTACTGTGGATTTAGTAGATTTGTTAGGTATGAGTTTGAATGAAAAAATAAATAAATAAATTAATAAAATTATATATAAATTTACTTAAATCCCATGAGCCCACTGAAGAGGTGTTGGCATAATCGAAAAATGGCAGAGAGGGCCAATACATTGCAACAATAATGTGACAGATGTAATACATTTGAATTCTATTCAATACTATATGTATATAAATCATTCATACTATTTGTAAAATACTTTTTAAATAACTGAAAACTGTTTAAATTCAAACAAATTTTTCATTTTTTTTGTGAAAAAAATGGGGAAAAAATGGCTAAAAAAGTTAAAACATTGGTTATGTGTTGTTTAAAATAAATAAATAAATATATATATATATATATATATATATATATATATATATATATATATATATATATATATATATATATATATATATATATATATATTTTTTTTTTTTTTTTTTTTTTGTTATTTGGACAATTTGTGATTTTATCATCTAAATGGCAAATAAAAAAGTAAAAACGTGGAAGAAAAAATATTTTTGCAGAACAACACAAAAAATATTAATCATAATTAATTGTGAAATTATCAATTTATAAATGTAAATCTAGAGAAACTTGGATTTTCTCTCTCTCTCTCACACACACACACACACACGTATGTATTTATTATATTATTATTATTATTAATATTATTTAAAGATCATTTAAGATTATTTAAAAAAGATTCCTTTTTTGTTTTTTGTCAAAAAAAACAACTGTTTTTATTTAAAACCACACACACAAAAACCTTTCTTAATTATTTTTTTAATTAAAACATTGGCATAAAATAACAAATGTTTTCTTTTTTATAACCGAAGATCACATACAAAAAATTATCTAAATGACAAAAAAAAAGATAGAATAGATATCATCATTTTGCAGAACAACACAAAAATTATTAATTGTAATTAATTAAACATAAAACTATTAAATAATAATTGTAAATCAAGAGAAACTTGAAAAAATAAATATATTTATTTATTTATTTATTTTCTTTTATTCAAACACACATAAATATTTATTGTTCTTTAAAGATCCGACAACATTTCGCCTTTTGTTTTTTTTCGTTTTTGTTTGCCAATCGGTCAAAATAACAAATGTTTTCAACTTTTATGACTGAATATCACACACAAAAAATCATTTCTTAACTATATTGAAGTTAAAACATTAGTAATATGTTAATTAAAATAAATATATACAGATTATCTTTTGGACCATTTGTGAAATTTTGATCTAAATGGCAAATAAAAAATGTAGAAATGTCATCAGTTTGCAGTACAACACAATATTAATTAAACATTAATCTATCATAATTATTTACATTTAAAACTATTAAAAAATAAATGTAAATCCAGAGAAACTTGGATCTCTTAATTATTTTACATGGTATACAACACAGGTGTCAAACTCCAGCTCTGCACCGTTTAATCCTAATTAAACACGCCTGATCAAATGAATCGAGTCCGTCAGGCTTGTTTGAAACCTACAGGTAAGTGTGTTGGAGCAGGACTGGGACTAAACTGTGCGGGGCTGAGTTTGACACCCCTGCTATACAACATTAGTATTCTGTTTAAGGTGGAATATGAGTTTTGTCAGCTGCAGTGCTGCACAGTTGTGAAACGATGCCGTCTGGTGGTGTTTATGCAGAACTAATCATGTGCCCATATATCAATTTTTCATCGACAGCTTTTCTTTCTGCACCCAAAGTGTTTCTAGATCCTTTGCAGATATCTGCTTATTACACATAATAGCATCAGCCAACCGACCTAATCGTGAAAGTCCACCTTAAACAAGCATCAGACATTGTTTATTCAAGCGTTTACAGAAAGTCAAGCACAACTTCTCATAGTCTCTCACAGGTCACTCCTGATGGTCAGTTCTTACAGTTTCTATTTGTTTACACGCAGTTTGTGTTCTGCTGTGGACGTGTCTCCATTATTGCCAAGAGTGTGTGTGTGTGTGTGTGTTTGTTTGTGTGTGTGTTTAGTGTCCCACGGTGGATTCATCTAACACTTGAATACTGTCTGTTTTAAGATGATACCAAACTGCTTGTCATATAGCATATGAATATCTGAGTAAATGTCCTTTATGTTACAACTGTAAAGATGCTTTGGAAAATTCCAGATATAAGATTGTAATACAAATATTGCGTTAGTCTTGTTTTCTTTCTTGCTAGCATTTTGAAACTTGTTCTATTCTTAAAGGCAAAATTAAACGCCCTCCTGTGGAATTTTATTTATTTTCTAATATTTCCCAAGTCATGTTTAACTGTATTCCATGTTATTCAACTGAAGTCTTTATTATTCGCCCCCCCCCCTGTTTGTTTTTTCCCTCAGTTTCTGTTTAACAGAGATTTTTTCAGCACATTTCTAAACATAGTAGTTTTAATAACTCTAATAACTGATTTATTTTATATTTTCCATGATGACAGCACATAATATTTGACTCGATATTTTTTAAGACACTTCTATATCTTACAGTGACATTTAAAGACTTAACTAGGTTAATTAGGCAGGTTAGGGTAATTAGGCAAGTCACTGAATAAAACTGCGCTCACATGCGCACATGTAGTACGGCGCTACGAAAAGGGGCGGGATTAAACTAGATGATTAGACATTTAAAAAAGCGAGCGATTGGTCCATATTTTACATTTCTGTCCAGTGGTCATGTTTTGATCCTCGATTTTGCAGGTCAGAGTTTACTAAGCTTGAACTTTGCAACGCAGCGAACTGCGAAACTTGTCGCACGAGCTTGCATTTCTGGTCTGATTCATTCGATTACATATGGATGGAATGGAACTAGTGTATATGCAGTTGAAGTCAGAATTATTAGCCCCCTTTGAATTTCTTTTTTAAATATTCCTAAATGATGTTGAACAGAGCATGGAAATTTTCACAGCATGTCTGATAATATTTTTTCTTCTGGAGAAAGTCTTATTTGCTTTATTTCGACTTGAATAAAAGCAGTTTTATATTTTTAAAAAAACATTAAACATGACATAAGGTCAATATTATAAGCCCCATTAAGCTATTTTTGTTTTTGATAGTCTACAGCAGGGGTTCCTAATTGTTTTGGCCATGGGACCCCCATGTTTTTTTAGGAACTATAATACAATTTTAGGAATTATAATTCATTTGTGGGGCGAGGCAGTGGCGCAGTAGGTAGTGTCAAGGCAAGTAAAAGCAATATATTTAGAAGACTTACAGAGCATAAAAGCTGTAACAGAAATATAAATAAGAAATACTTTTTTCTCTATTTTTTTTCCTTGATGACGTTCAATGTTCTGCAAGTAAATAGATTTGATTGTAGCCTTTTAGGAGTTATGACCAACAAAGGGTCATGTTGTGGAGAAACTGTGTAAGTTCCCCTTAATTATGGACAATTTTTAAACACAGTTTTGATCATGTGATTAATAAATTTGAATAAATTGGACAGACTTAATCCTTAAGAAACTATTCTATGGTGGAAATCTGATCAATGACACATTTGATATTGGTTATGGATATAAAAAGTACTTTAATTTCTTGTCAGTGTACACTTGCAAGTCATTGCAGATTTGCTGTGTGTTTTGCATTGTATTGTTTTTTATCTATGGGTGAGGCAGTGGCGCAGTAGGTAGTGCTGTTGCCTCACAGCAAGAAGGTCGCTGGGTTGCTGGTTCGATCCTCGGCTCAGTTGTCGTTTCTGTGTGGAGTTTGCATGTTCTCCCTGCGTTCACGTGGGTTTCCTCCGGGTGCTCCGGTTTCCCCCACAGTCCAAAGACATGCGGTACAGGTGAATAGGGTAGGCTAAATTGTCCGTAGTGTATGAGTGTGTGTGTGAATGTTTCCCAGAGATGGGTTGTGGCTGGAAGGGCATCCGCTGCGTAAAAACGTGCTGGATAAGTTGGCGGTTCATTCCTCTGTGGCGATCCCAGATTAATAAAGGGACTTAGCCGACAAGAAAATTAATGAATAATTTGTATTTATTTGTTAACATAAACAAGTAGTGACAGACAAATCCTTAGAAATTCACCAAGATTTACAAATAAACAATATTTTATTGCTGTCATTTAGCAAAATGTATCAAATTATATAAATATTACAAAAGTAAAAGCGACAAATACTGTAAACAGTGGTTAGGGTGAGAAAAGGTTCAGTTACCATGAACTAAACTGAACTGTTAATAAAACATGTTGTCTGGTTTTCTGAATGTTGTTTTAAGAGCACCTCAAAACATATGATACACTGAGCCTTTAAGTCTTTTTTTGTTATCAATATATGTAAATCCACACTTTATATATTCGGGGGCGTACTTGGCCTTCAACATATTTGTTGCTATAATTAAATGAATAATCATATTTCAAACAGTAGGGGTGTTGCGTGTGCATTTCAAAATAAAAGTCCGGTCTAAGCAAAATAAGTTCAAAATTAAACTTTTCATTTATTTATTTATTTTTTTATGATATATTTTTTTCAGTATTTAGACAGGAAGCGAAGTTAGATAGAGAGAGGGGGTATTGTAGGGAAATGTCCTCGCGCCGAGATTCGATCTCGGGACGCCCTGATGTGCAACTGCTCCATATGTCGACGCGCTAACCACTAGGCTATTGCGCCGACAAAATTAAACTTTTTGACCACACACTCCACGACCCACTGAAAATGTTCCTACCAGTTGAGGAAACCTGGTCCACAGAACAAACCATCATTATACAACAACTTACCTAATTATTACCCTAACCTGCCTAGTTAACCTAATTAACCTAGTTAAGCCTTTAAATGTCACTTTAAGCTGTATAGAAGTGTCTTGAAAAATATCTAGTTTAATATTATGTGCTGTCATCATGGCAAAGATAAAATAAATCAGTTATGAGAGATGAGTTATCAAAACTATTATGCTAGAAATGTGTTGAAATTTATTTTCTCCGTTTAACAGAAATTTGGGAAAAAAATAGTGTATATATATATATATATATATATATATATATATATATATAAGCAATATCACACGAGTAGCAGTGCGATATGGCTGTATATCGACACTGGTGGGAGGCGTGCGTTGCTTTAGTGCCCCCACCAGTGCCGATATACAGCCATATCGCACTGCTACGAGTGTGATATTGCGTTTATACAACAGTTTGATGACATAATTGGAGAGTCTCAAAAACCCTTTTGTATGAGGAACTACTTTCTTCCGGATTCAAATCATAAGCTGACAGTTAAACAGTTGAGCGTGCATCTTTTAAACTTTAGATCTGTAGTGTCTGCTTTTTGCTGGCTGTATGTGGGCGGAGTAATACACAAAGGTAAAGAGGCTGTAGGAGTTCTGATATTGCTAAATATCGCACGGCTATCAGCCAATCAGATTTGAGAACCAGACAGAACTGTTGTATAAATATATATATATATATATATATATATATATATATATATATATATATATATATATATATATATATATATATATATATATATATATTAAAGAAAGTCTCATTTCTTTTTGACTTGAATGAATGAACAAATAAATAAAATTCCCAATTGTTTACAGAACAAACACTGTTATATCCAATAACCTGCCTAATTAACCAAACTTGCCTAGTTCATTCATTCAATTTCTTTTTCAGCTTAGTCTCTTTATTAATCAGGGGTCACCACAGCAGAATGAACCAACTTATCCAGCACATTTTACGCAGTGGATGCCCTTCCAGCCACAACCCTACACTAGGAAACACCCATACACACTTTTTCCACACTCATACACTACAGCCAATTTAGCTTATTCAATTCACCTACAGCACATGTGTTTGGACTTGTGGGGGAAACCGGAGCACCCGGATGAAACCCATGCGAACGCAGGGAGAACATGCGAACTCCACACAGAAACGCAGCCGAGGCTCAAACCAGCGACCTTCTTGCTGTGAGGCAACAGCACTACCTACTGCGCCACAGCGTCGCCCTATTCATTTAACTACTGAGTAATTTTGATTAATTAGATGTACTCTCTATATTGTTGGAGATAGAATGTTACATGTGATTGTGCATAATTTAATGTGAATACTACAGTAAGTGCATGGAACTTAAATTAACAAAGTTATTAAATAATGTGTTCTGCCATTATGGCAAAGACTAAATAAATTTCATTTATATAATTATGTATATATATTAAGGCAGAGCCATGCACAAGGGGGGTGGCCGGTTGTTAGAGCCTCTGCCTCTCTGCCGTTATCGGCTGAGGTGCCCCTCTCAGCAGGCACTTGCTCGATTGACCACCCCTCCCCACCCCCCGCTCTTCTCTTTGAGATCGCCCAACACCCCTCACTCTTCACTTCGCGGTGTTTGGACTGTGGGGGAAACCGGAGCACCCGAAGGAAAACCCACGCCAACACAGGGAGAACATGCAAACTCCACACAGAAATGCCAACTGACCCAGCAAAGACTCGAACCAGTGACCTTCTTCTTGCTTTGAGGCGATCATGCTACCCACTGTGCCACCGTAATAATACATACCTCAAAATATTACAAAAGTAGACTTTTATATAGCTTCTTTTGCAATATTTTACAGTATGTTGCATTTACTCACCGGCCACTTTATTAGGTACACCTGTCCAACTCCTCGTTAACACGATTTTCTAATCAGCCAATCACATGGCAGCAACTTGATGCATTTAGGCATGTAGACATGGGCAAGACGATCTGGTGTAGTTCAAAGCGAGCATCAGAATGAGGAAGAAAGGGCTGGTCTGAGTATTTCAGAAACTGCTAATCTACTAGGGTTTTCACCCACAACCATCTCGAGGGTTTACAGACAATGGTCAGAAAAAGAGGAACTATCCAGTAAGCGGCAGTTCTGTGGGCGCAAATGCCTTGTTGATGCGGTCAGAGGAGAATGGCCAGACTGGTTCCAGCTGATAGAAAGGCAACCGTAACTCAAATAAGCACTCGTTACAACTGAACCGAGGTCTGCAGAAGAGCATCTCTGAACACACAACACACTTTATGTATTTCTTTCTGTCTTTCTGTGTCTTTCATACTTTCTTTTTTGTCTTTTCCGTCTGTCTTTTTTTGTTTCTGTTGTTCTTTCTATCGCTCTGTGTATTTCTTCTATCGTTCTTTCTGACTTTATTTCGTTTTGCAGTTTTTTTCTGTCATTCTGACATTTTTTTCTGTCATTTTTTTCTGCTCTTCTTTATTTCTGTCGTTCTTGCTTTCATTTTTCCTGATATTTTTTTTAAATTCTTTTAATAAAATATTAAAATGAACAGTAGCCAGAATTTCTTTCTTTTATTTATCAAAAACAAACAAGCATAACATATTAAAATAAACAATACCCAAACTCCAAATCCTCCTCATTTCTGTGCATTCTACAGCTGTGTGTCGTGTTTAATCCTCGCGAACGCCAGTGAGTGGCGCTCGGTGCGCAGTAACACGCAGGTTGTGCTTTAAAACACCGCAACCTGCCTACATAGACAGCACTATAGTCATAACAGGAACAACGCACTCTAGATGCGCCTGACATTCACACCAAGCACACCGCAGAGCTGGAAAAAAAACACGTTCTGCGAAACCGAATGATGCATTGAATGCCTTCAGCGTTGTCTAGCGAGCTGACTTGTTGTGATTTGGGACGCGGCCACAGCATTGATTCATTCGCGTGAAGCGTCGTTTTTTTTTCGCGCGGCTTGGAGAGGAAACATTTAATTATGGCTTTTCCTTGCGAAATCTGAAGGTTTGCAGGTAAGTGTCTGTGTGTATAAGTGTGTGTGTGTGTGAGTGTGTGTGATGGCGCTCGCTCACAGCATCAACATCCACCTGCTGTCGTGTGTTTCTGCGGCACAACTCAATGTGTGTGTGTGTGTGTGTGAGAGAATAACAGCCATTTATATTCATTTATCACTGAATTAATGATTGAATGAGCGAATGCGGCAGTTCGTTATTAATATAGTAATGTGATTTAATAAATTGAGCTATTTTTAGCGTTATTTTGATGATTTTGTGCAGGCGTTTATGACAATAACCTGTTTCAATCGTACTATAGTTGCTACGTTATAGTAAAAACAGCGTTTAGTGTTACTTGTGGACATTTCAGCCGGTAAATTACTGTTATGATACTCTTGTAATGAATAATAATGTGTAATGTAGTTTTATTTTTGTAATTAAAATACTGGGTGTGTAGTATTAGCATAATGTTTTAAGTAATAATATCGTGTTTACATTGTGTTCATCTTAA
The DNA here is from genome assembly GCF_052040795.2 of Danio rerio. Lineage (NCBI taxonomy): Eukaryota > Metazoa > Chordata > Actinopteri > Cypriniformes > Danionidae > Danio > Danio rerio. The sequence continues at coordinate 3,174,507 of NC_141035.1, forward strand.
AATATCTATTGCATGCGCTGTTAAGTTGTACATTATACAGTATTTAACTAATATGAACTGTATTTTGACTAGTATTTTAACATTTACATATTTTTAACATTGAAAATTACTATATATTTTACAGTAAACAATACTGTAAATACACAGATTCACTTATTTTCCTTCGGCTTAGTCCCTTTATTTATCAGTGGAATGAACCGCCATTTATTCCAGCATATTTTCCCAGCAACCCAGTACTGGGAAACACCCATACACACTCATTCACACACATACACTGCAGCTAATTTAGTTTACCCAGTCCACCTATAGCACATGTTTGGACTGTGGGGGAAAAACCGCAGCATCTGGAGGAAACCCACACCAACACGGGGAGAACATGCAAACTGGCCCAGCCGAGACTTGAACCAGCGACCTTCTTGCTGTGCTGTGACAGTGCTAACCACCAGCCCCCGTGTTGCTCTGTAAATACACATAGAGCAAAATAAATGCTGTAAATGTAACTGAAGTATTTTTGCTTGCGATTTTACGGTAAGCTCATGTAGATTCTACAAGAAATTATTAAAATTGTGATTATTATTTTTTATTATTGTTTATGATGATAAACTCTAAAAATGCTGGGTTGTTTTAACCTAATATTGTGTTAAATATGGACTAACTCAACATTGCTTTAATAATTTATTTTCTGTTGAATTTAATTTACACCTTTTAACCCAGCAGTTGAGTTCGCTCGTATTTAACCCAGTGTTGGATTATGACATCCCAGCATTTTTTGAGTGTTTATTATCATAAACAACCATGAAATAATAATAATAATAATAATGAATACAAATAATAATGAATTAGACAACGATTTTAATATAAAAACGATGTAAAACACATACCTTATTAATATAAAAAACATAATTATAGACAGCACAAAATTAATTAATTTAATAATTAATTAATTAATTTCATCATTAATTAATTTATTTATTTATTTTTTAAGCTTAGTCCGTTTTTTAATCTGGGGTCGTCACAGTGGAATGAACCGCCAACTTTTCCAGCACATGTAAATTTATAAGTGGCACAATAAATTTCCAGTGTCAATAATAAAATGTCATAAACGAGCGAATGACAATTATCATAATCATGCAGAAAATCTCATTCATATTCATGACATGTCATATGATTATAAAGGTTTCATGACAGTCTTATGAACACCCTTTCAAGTAGTTACAATGCATTTTCACTGTCAATAATAACATGTCATAACTTAGTGAATGACACTTAATGAATGATAGTTGATATAAGCATGCATAAAATCTCATTTACATTCATAATGTTTCATACCATGATTATAAAGCTTTCATGAGTTTACCATGAGTTTCCAGTGTTAGTAATACAAATGTCAATGGCACTTAATAACAGTTGTTATAAGCATGCATAAAACCTTATTCACATGATTATTGTCATGTCATGATAATAAAGGTTTCATGACAGTCTTATGAAAACTCCTTTAAGTGTTACCATACATTTCCAGTATCAATATTAAAATGTCAATGGCACTTAATAACAGTTGTTATAAGCATGCATAAAATCTCATTTACATTCATAATGTTTCATATCATGATTATAAAGCTTTCATGACAGTCTTATGACACTCCTTCAAGTAAAGCGCTACCATGAATTTCCAGTATCAATAATAAAATGTCAATGACACTTAATAACAGTTGTTATAAGCATGCATAAAATCTTATTCACATGATTATTGTTGTGTCATGATTATAAAGGTTTCATGACAGTCTTATGAACACCCCTTCAAGTAAAGTGTTACCATGAATTTCCAGTATCAATAACAAAATGTCAAAGGCACTTAATAACAGTTGTTATAAGCATGCATAAATCTCAATCATGTAATTATTGTCAGGTCAGGATAATAAATGTTTCATGACAGTCTTATGAACTCCATTTCAAGTAAAGTGTTACCATGATTTTCCAGTGTCAGTAATAAAATGTCAATGGCACTTAATAACAGTTGTTATAAGCATGCATAAAACCTTATTCACATGATTATTGACATTTTATGATAATGAAGGTTTCATGACAGTCTTATGAAAACTCCTTTAAGTGTTACCATAAATTTCCAGTATCAATAATAAAATGTCAATGGCACTTAATAACAGTTGTTATAAGCATGCATAAAATCTCATTTATATTCATAATGTTTCATATCATGCTTATAAAGCTTTTATGACAGTCTTATGAACACCCCTTCAAGTAAAGTGTTACCATGACTTTCCAGTATCAATAATAATATATCAATGACACTTAATAACAGTTGCTATAAGCATGCATAAATCTCATTCACATGAATATTGTCATGTCATGATTATAAAGGTTTCATGACAGTCTTATGAACACCCCTTCAAGTAAAGTGTTACCATGAATTTCTAATGTCAATAATAAAATGTCGTAACTGAGAGAATTGCATTTAATAACAGTTGTTATAAGCATGCATAAACTCTAACTCACATGATTATTGTTATGTCAACATTATAAACGTTTGATGGCAGTCTTTGAACATTTTCAAGTAAATCGTTTTGTTAATTTCCAGTGTCAAAAATAAAATGTCATAACTGAACAAATGGCACTTAATGATAGTTGTTATAAGCATGCATAAAATCTCATTCATATTCATGACATGACATATCTTATGAACTCCCTTTCAAGTAAAGTGTTACCTTAAATTTCTAGTGTCAGTAATAAAATGTCGTAACTGAGTGAATGACACTTAATAACAGTTGTATTAACCATGCATAAAATTCATATTCATGACATGTCATATCATGATTATAAAGGGGTCATGACAGTCTTATGAACACCTATTCAAGTTGAGTTACAATGAATTTTCACTGTCAATAATAAAATGTCATAACTTAGTGAATGCCACTTAATAACAGTTGTTATAAGCATGCATACAATCTCATTCACTTGATTATTTTCCTGTCATGATTATAAAGGATTCATGACAGACTTATGAACACCCATTCAAGTTGAGTTACAATTAATATTCACTGTCAATAACTAAATGTCGTAACTGAGCAAATGACACTTAATAACAGTAGTTATAAGCGTGCATAAAATTTCCTTGACATACATGACGATTCATATCATGATTATAAATGTTTCATAACTGTCTTATGAATACCCTTTAAGTAAAGTGCTACCATAAATTTCCAGTGTTAATGACACTTAATAACAGTTGTTATAAGCATGCATAAAATATCATTCACATGTTTATTGCTGTGTCATGATTATAAAGGTTTCATGACAATCTTATGAACACCTCCTAAAGTATCACCAAATTCATCCCTATTTATTGCAAGATGATTTGCTAGAAATGAGACGTAGTAATCGACTTCCCTGCAATGCCATGAATCAGAGTCTCCCTTACAAGTCAGCATCCTGCGCTTTCCGCATAATAGACTAATAGACTGTTAAGTGTACTTTCTTCATCAGTCCTGAGTCAGCGTATTCTCATTCTGCCAGCAGATCACATTTACTTAAAGCGTTAATCACCCTTTACTCACTTTGATCCCAAATCTGCTCAAATGTCTTTCTTCACACAGGAAGATATTATGAAAAAAGCTGAAAATGTGTAACCATTGACTTCCATTGTATAGTTGAAGTCAGAATTACTAGGCCCCTGTATATTTTATGAGAAAGAATGAGAAGGCGGGGCCCCCTGATCACAAACGCGGGTCCTACACAACAAGGCGCAAGATGTGTTTGGCGCGATTTGTTGCTGTTTTCTGAGCAACACAACCCTAATTTTCCCCTTCTGTGACACGTTATTTAAGTAGCAAATCCATTTGTTCCACTTCGTGGACTCAAGGGTGTGCCGGTCTATATAGGAGGTGTGTTAAGGCGCTTTGTATGTGCGTCACTATTTTGTGGAACTGAAATATACCGCGCCATTGACCAACTAAAAGCTTCTTTTAAGTCCAGTGCAGAGTGCGTTAGTTATGTGTCTATGTGGATCACAAATTGCTTGATACACACAGGAATTACAGCAACACACAAATATCTGTACAGATGAAAACAACCACAGTCCAAAGACATGTGGTGCAGGTGAATTGGGTAGGCTAAATTGTTGTGTATGAGTGTGAATGAGTGTGTATGGATGCTTCCCAGAGATGGGTTGCAGCTGGAAGGGCATTCACTGTGTAAAACATATGCTGGATAAGTTGGCGGTTCATTCCGCTGTGGCGACCCCAGGTTAATAAAGGGACAAAGCTGAAAAGGAAATGAATGAATGTATGAAAAACAAGTTTAGATTTGTCCGCCTGTAGGGTTTTGAAGACATCTCCATCACCATATTTATTTTTCTATATAACTCAGTTTTTAGACCACACTACGTTATTTTTGTATTCCCCGTCCCCCCCAGGGATTTACGCCCGTAGACTAATGGATGTGTTCAGTGAAGTGAGTTTCCACCATTTCCTTCATGAAAGTAAAGGAGAAAAGTAAAGAGAAAGTAAAGAGGCTGAATGGAGGAGGCTTATTCTTTATCCTCGCACTGCAGATGCTCTGTTTAACTGTTTTCTCGCTAGTGAAGTCTTCAGTTCTTCCTCTTACAACGTCTCCCATGTAAATAGCAAATGTGCCATGGTGCGACACAACTGACTCTTAAAGGAAATAGGAGATGAGACTCTGATTGGTTTAATGCACGCTATGCTCAAAACACACCTAGAACTCACTAAGAGAATAAGCACAGCCCTGTTAGACCATGTGCCGGGCGCAGAGTGTATTTTTCCATTTTTAAAAATAGCAAAAGTGGATTTAGACACCCTTAATGCTTTTGTGTCATGCACTATAGATTTTGCACTTAGATCGTTAAAATGGAGCCAAAAATTTTCTTTTTTTGGGTGAACTGTCCCTTTAAGAACCTTACTAATTGATGTGTATGTGTTTAGTACAACTTAACATTTATTTCCCCCAGAATCCTTAATTATAACATTATTTAATTCCAAAAATTGATCATACAGTTTTATTAACTCATTATCAGCTTGCTATATTATCAAATATGTCTTAATCTTAAATATATGATGACAAAATGTTCATTTTTGGTTGGACTCTCCCTTTAAGATCATTACTAATTGATGTGTATGTGTGTAGTACAACATAACATATCGTTCATTTTCCCCAAAACCCCAATTTGAAACATTATCTAATTCCAAAAAAGGTATCATACAGTTTTATTAACTCATTATCAGCCTGCTGTATTCTCAAATATGTCTTGTTCTTAATTATATGATGACAAAATGTTATCTTTTGGGTGAACTGTCCCTTTAAGATCATTACTAATTGGTGTGTATGTGTGAAGTACAACATAACATACCGTTTATTCCTCCAGAATCCCTAATTAAAACATTATCTCATTTATTTTCATCTCCCAAAGCCAAAAACATGGATCATACAGTTTTATTAAGCCTGCCATATTCTCAAATATGTC